>NW_022589705.1:47810767-47842727 GCF_004348235.1 Phoca vitulina | reverse complement strand
GAAAAGAAAGAAAGAAAGAAAAGAAAGAAAGAAAGAAAGAAAGAAAGAAAGAAAGAAAGAAAGAAAGAAAGAAAGAAAGAGGGCAATAGTTTGAGGATAGCAAGAAGTAATCACATCTTTTTTAAAAAAATCTTTATTTAGGTACAAATGGCATGCAGTAAGTAAGGTTGCTTTTTAAAATGTACAATTTGGGCACACACTCTCAACACATACTCTCACATTGCTACATCCAAGATAATTCATATCCATCAAACCCAAAAGTTTCCCTTTGCAATTCCTCCCAACCCTCCTAGTTACCACCGCTTTACCCCCCAAAAATCACTAATGTGCTGTCACTATAGTTCTATTTTCTAGCATTTTAGATAAATGGAAAGATACAATATGTACTCTTTTGATCTACCTTCTTTTACCCAAGAATAATTAGTTTGAAGTTAGTCCATATTGTTGCAGGTATTGATAGTTTGTTCCTTTTTATTGCTAAGCAGTATTCCATTGTATGAATGCACTACAATTTGTTCATCTATTCACCTGTTAACATTTGGATTATTTTCAGTTTTTTACTATAACAAAGCTGCAGTGAATATTCTACATATACAAGCATATCATCTATGAATAGAGACAATTTTACTTTTTCCTTTCCAGTGTAGATGCTTTTATATCTTTTTTTCCCCCTCACTATACTGATTACAACTTCTAGTAAAATGTTCTGTAGAAGTGGTGAGAACAGACATTCTTACTCTCCCTAATTTCAAGGGGCAGTGACTCAGTGTTCCGCTCTTAAGTATGATGTTAGATAGATAGAGCTTCTTCATAGATGCTCTTTACCTGGCTGAGAAATTTCCCTTCTATTTTTAGTTTTCTAGAAGTTTTTACCAGAAATGGATATTGAATTTTGTCAAATATTTTTCTCTGCATCTGCTAAGATGATCATAGTTTTTTTAATATTAGTATGTCGAATTACATTGATAGTTTTTTGAGTGTTATACAACCTTATATTCCTTGGATAAACCCCACTTGATCATAATGTGTCAACCTCTTTATATATTATTGGATTAGATTTACTATAATTTTAAGAATTTTTTCATGTGTGTTTATGGGAAAATGATCTGTAGGTTTTCTTTTCAGAGAAATGCTGACTTAAACAATTAGTTGGAAAGTATTCCCTCCTTTTCAACTCTCTGAAGGTGTGTGTAGAATTAGTATTATTTCTTCTTTAAATTTTTGGCGGTATTCACCAGAAAAGCCATCTGGGCTTGCAATTTTCTTTGTGAGAATGATTTAAACTTTAAAAAATTCAATTTCTGTAATAGGTTTATAGGCCTATTCATGTTATCTCTCATACAGGCCATTCACATTACCTCTTTCTTCTTCAGTGAGCATTGGTAGTTTGTGTTTTTCAAGGAATTTAGCCATTTCATCTAAGTTATAGAATTTATTGGCATAAAGTTGCTCATAATGGTTCCTTATTGTCTTTATTATATCTTTAAAATGTGTACTGATGCTACTCTTTCATTCCTGATATTCTTATTTTGCATCTTCTCTTTTTTTCCTGGTAAATCTGACTAGAAGTTTGTCAGTTGCAGTGTTTACACGAAGAACCTGTTTTGTCTTCATTGATTCCCTCTCTCTCTCTCTTTCTCTGTCTCTCTTTCTCTCCCTCTATTTTATTTCTACTCTTATCTTTTTTCCCCTCATGTTTACTTTGGTAAGTATATTTGCTATTATTTCTCTAATTTAAGCTAGAAACTGAGGTCATTTATTTTATTCTTTTCTAATAAAGGCATTTAGTGCCATAGATTTACCTATAAGTACTGCTTTAGCTGCATCCCACAGATTTTGATATGTAATGTTTTCACTTTCAGTCAGTCAAAATGCTTTCTAATTTCTCTTTTGATTTTGTCTTTACCCATGAGTTATTTAGAATGTTTAGTTTCAAACACTTGGAGCTTTACTAGAGATATTTCTGTTATTGACTCCTAATTTAATCCCACTCTGATCAGAGAACATACTTTGTATGGCTTGGATTTTTTGAAACTTATTGAGACTTATTTTATGGCCTAGAATATTGTCTGTTTTGGTGAGTCTTCCATGTACACTTAAAAAGAATGTGTCATCAGCTGCTGTTAGGTGTAGTGTTCTATCAATGTCAGTTAGGTTAAATTGATAGCGTTGTTCAAGTTTTCTATATCCTTATTGGGTTTCTATTAGTTTTATCAATTATTGAGACTATACATCTTGATTTTTCTATTTGTCCTTTTTGCTTTTCTTTTTGTTTCTTTTTTTCGTGTATTTTGAAACTGTTTCATATATTGGTGCATAAATTGTCAGAATTGTTATATCCTCTTTACCAACTGTCTCCTTTATCATTATGAAATGACCTTCTATTCCTGATAATATTCTTTGTTTTAAAATCTTCTTGTTCTTATAGTAATATAGTCGTTCTGGATTTCCTTTGATTTGTGTTATTATGGTATATATATTTCCACTCCTTTTCCTTTGACTTGTGTTTTTATATTTAAAGTGGCTCGTTACAGGCAGCCTAATGTTGAGTCATACTTTTTTATCCGTCTTGAAAATGTCTGCCTTTTAATTGTGGTGTTTAGGCTGTTTACATTTAAAGGGATTATTAACATGGTCAGGTTTGTATTTACCATGTTGCTATTTGTTTTCTATTTGCCCTATTTGTCCATTATATGCTTTTTCCTCCTTTTCTGCTGTTTTGGATAATTAAGTGTTTTATGCTTCCTTTTTTTATTTCCTTAGGTAAAGCTCTTCATTTTTTTTTATTTTAATGGTTACTTTAGTGTTTCTCATGTAACTCTTTAGCTTATCCCAGTCTACCTTCAAGCAATATTATACCACTTCAAATATAGTATAATGACCTTCCCACAATATACTTCCATATCTCCCTTCTTTGCTGGTGTGCTCTTATTGTCTGTCATATGATTTACTTCTATGTACATGATAAACCTCACAGTACATGGTTACTATTTCTTATTTCTTCTTGTCAGTTGTATTTTGAAGAGATTTTTAAAAGAAACCAAAAACTTCATTCCTTTGTATAGATACTGATTTCTATCTGGTATCATTTTCCTTCTGCCTGAAGGATTTCCTTTAACGTTTCTGAGACTTCAGGTATGCTGGTGATGAGTTCTTTCAACTTTCATATGTCTGGTGGAAGTCATTTTGGTAGTTATTTTTTGTTTGTGGGTTGATTTGTTTTAGATAGAAATTTTTACAGTTTGATTGTTTGCTGATGTGCAAAATGGAAAATGATGATGCAGTAGCACAGTCTAGGAGTAGGGGAGAAAGGGCAGGATTCAGAACAGAAGGCTTGGTTTCAGATACAATCATGAAAATTTATCTACGCTCACAAGAGGAAAGACTGAGCAGATGTTTACTGATGTGGGTGAGTTGATTGATCTGTTAACGGATACAATCAAACCGGGTTTCCAGGTTTGAATCGAAGATCCGCCATTTAATAGCTGAGTAATCTTCAGCAAATTATTTAAACCCTTTGAACTTGGGTTTTCACATCCATAGAATAAAATGAACAGCTGCCCCACAGAGTGACTATAGCAATGAAACAAGTTAATATATACCAAACACTGAATACATGGCCGGGCACATTGTAAGTGCTCCATACCTGTGAGGAAAAAATGTGTAACTTTTTTTAGCTTTACTGCCTGAGTCAAGGAGAAAAGATTCTAGGATCTCATTTTTCCACCTGTACTTTCTCTTATCCCCCCTTCTCTCACCCCACCTTCCTTCCCAAAAGAACACATTTAAAACTCAAATGCCAGGCTGTCTGCAGATTCGGTGTTTAAGACTGATAACATTTGGAGGCCAGATGTTAACTGATGTAAAACACTATTAAGTGCTCAGTAGACTGGAGGCTGAGGCAATGATTTCCAATTTTATGATTATTTTTTGAATTTATAACAAACCAGTCTGCCATTCCTCCCAGCCCTCTACCTCCACCAAAAAGATGCGTAGCCTATTCATTCTCAAGAGAGTATAAATTATTTTTAAAAATATGAAGTTCTTGAAATATTAACTAATGGCATTTCACACCCCTAGAACTGGGGATGCAGCCTCCACGTAGACCTCAGCACCTCCTTGCAGCTCTCTCTGAAAGGCCAATGGCTTGTGAAACTTGATCTGAAAACTAGTCTCATTTTCTGAAATAAGCCCAAGTCATAATCACACACACACACAAAAATGCTATAGCAAGTTTTTAAATCAACTGATATTTTAAATTTGAGCTTCCTTAGGATTAGTATGGGAGCTGTCCCAATGACAGGAAGTCAGTAAATGAACTCTTCTCCTAATAAAGAAGTATCTATTTTCAAATAGCAATAAGATGGATCTGCTAGGAATCACCGAGGCGATTGTTAGTGTTTAATACACTTATACACTCAGTTATTATTCATTAATCTATTGAACAGACATTAGTTCAGAACTAACAGTATGTCCCAGGCCCAGTGCTAGGCACTAGTTAATGCATTGGTAAATACAACAGATGACCCTCATGGAGCTTAGAGTTTTATGAGAGAGGAAGACAATTAAAAAATAATGAGCTTACAAATAGATGTAGCAAAAAGTTGAAATAGGTGCTATGAAGATAAGGGGCCCTCACAAATAATGATTTGGGAAAGGAATTTTTTATTTTATTTTTTATTTTATTTTATTTTTTTTAGTAGCTAACTTAATCCAAGGCTTAAAGAATGAGAAGGAGGCATCCATGCAAAGACTAGAGGAGACAACAAGCAGGGAAACCAGCATTTATTTATTAATTTAACAAATATTTCTTTAGTACTTTTGTGAGCCAGGGAGTGTTCAAAGCAAATAAAATATACTAGTGAACAAAACACACACATGCAAAACTGCTAAGATTGGAAAGGATTTGGGAAGTCCCTAGAACAGAAGGGAAGCCCCTGAGGCTGAATCACACTTAGCAGAGGGGAGTGTGGTATAAAATGAGGTTGGAGGGGTGGTGGCAGGGACTGGATTATATAGGGACTTGTAATCCATGGTAAGGAGGTTGGATTTTATTTGAAATGCAGTGACATGATTTGATTTTTATGTTAAGAGATTGCTCTTGTTGTTATATGGAGAAGAGGTTGGAGGATGGGGGAGAAAGTGGAAGCAGGGAGATTCATAGGGTGGCTATTCTAGTTCAAATGAGATTTTAATGCACTGAAATCATGGTGGCAGCAAAAATGAAGTGTATAGTTTTGATGTAGGATGAATAGAACTTCTTGGCCAACTGAAGAAGAGGAAGGGAATTTGAGGAAGGAGATCAATCATGGATGATTCAACTGAGTAGATGGCAGGTCCATTTACCACAGTGAGGGAGTAAGTGGATGAGGGTGGGGGAGGTTTGGACAAAAGACTAAA
This sequence comes from Phoca vitulina, assembly GCF_004348235.1. Classification (NCBI taxonomy): domain Eukaryota; kingdom Metazoa; phylum Chordata; class Mammalia; order Carnivora; family Phocidae; genus Phoca; species Phoca vitulina. The sequence continues at coordinate 47,837,327 of NW_022589705.1, read as the reverse complement.
ATTAATTCAAGTTTGCTGGCCTAAGTCATAAACAATGAAATCAATCCGAAAGTGAAATTCATATCTCATGGGCTTAATGTGTCCCCCATCACTGGAGCATATACCAAGAAGCAAAGTGACCACCTATCAATAATATTTTAACTATGTATCAAGCAGAATTCTAGAACTCATTTCCAGATGGCAACAATTCCTGGAAGCCAGCACTGGTTGAGTAAGAACTGGTTTTCCCAGATCAGGATCATTTCTCTTGAAGGGAATTTCACTTGCCTTGGAGCTACTGGAAGCTGACACAATATTTGTAAATAAATATTTTATTTAATTAGCAGGTTTTCTTTTTGGCAGGGCTACAAACATATAAATGGGAATACTTATACCTGTTAAGAGACCATTTGAATATCTTCTATGACAATCTTTTAGAAAAGATGGAAAATGTAGGCTGGAAAATCCTGAGCTGGGGGAAATTGGTACACCCGAAGTGCAACTTAGAGTAGCAGTGCCACAGAGTAGTACGTTCTCAATCTTGGGGCCCTGCCTTCCCCCATGCTTTATAAAGTCCACGTACAAAACACATTCTCACCCGAAATTATTATCATTTGGGGGGACCCCTACCTTTCCTGAGAATCACTGTCCTACAGAAAGTGACCATTACTGTTAAGAGTCATCCTAACCCTTAGGAGGTTTCAGTGGATGAAAGTCTGAGAGTAGGTTTGATAATTAGAACATGTAAAGAAACGTACACTTACCTTATAACATTCATACTTCTGAAAATCATTTTTTACCTGGAAACAGATTGACAGAGCACTTTGTAAGCTTGTTAGAAATAACGTTCTTGTAATTATGAGGTAAGATTGTTTACATTTGGTCCTGTTTTCCTTGTGCATCAAATCATATAACACAGGAACAACACAATGTGAAGTTATTAAAGGAGCACATTAAAATAATCTCCTAAGCATTTGAAAAGAAAAGCTTTTAAAAATATGACACTCACGTAAAATCATTAGAAAAATGAAGTATTGGTATTACATTTTTGTTTATGCATTTCTTTTGTGAAATGTTTACAACCCAAGAAAGGATCTGAAACAACAAGTAAAAGAAAGGGGTTGCAACATAAATTCCTCAGCAAAATTAAAGCTTTCTACCAAAGGAACATTAAAAGGAATATTCATTCTTGGCACTTCTATCTCTGATACCGTCAACACCAAGGGATGAGAATGACTGCTGCCAAAGAGGACCATTTGCCTTCTCTTGGGCTCAGTACCCCAGGGAAGGTATTCCAGCCCTCTGCTGGAGGTGATATTTGATAGCAAACCCCAGGTTCTTCTTTGTGGAACTAGCTTTTTAGAGGTCAGTTAGAGAAGAGAGCAGAAGATAGCTTGGTGTCCCCACACCACTCACATCCCTTCTTGTTGGAGAAGTACATCAAGGGGAGCTGGTAAAAGTTCCTTGGTCCCAAATCAGTCATTCCTTCATTGGTATATCCGTCAGACATTTATTAAGTACCCATATTCTGACAGACATGGCCTTTAGCAATGAGGTAAAAACAATATGAAAAAGATGTTCTGTGTTCTTGAGGAACACAGCAGTTTGGGGAGCAGACTAGGACACTAACAATTATGCTGGACAAGTGCTATGGTAGAGATACATAGATATCAATATATGTCTAGCTATATGAGACAATGGAGCAACTAACTCAGCTCGGAAAGGGAGCAGGCAGGAGGAAAATTAAATCACTAGCTTAATAAATGACACCAAATTAAAACACAAGCATCATCTGACCAAAGTCTTTGGTTACAAAGGGAGCAGAAGTGGAAATCGGAAAGAATCCAAGGACAGTCTTCCCACTACCCCTATCAGATCTCAACCCAAGTGCACCATCTGGGAAAGATAGTGGGGTGGGGGGAGAGGCATGCCCCGGTGTACAGCAGGAGACCACCTTTGGGGTTTATAGAGTGGGTCTGCTGACCACCCAAACGGAAGAAACACTCTTCTCCATACCAGTCTCTCCCACACTGGTGGGTTTTATTTTCCTCAAAGCAGTTATCACTCTCTGATATTACCTTATTTGATTGATTTATTGTCCATCCCTCCCCACAAGGACCTTGTCTGTCCTGCACATTGTGGTATTCTCAGGCCTGGAACAGTGCCTTATTTTATAGTGGGCACTTAATGAATGAGTTGAATGAATGATCATTAACAATATAAAATCACATCAGGCCGCACTTGAGAACCAATCCTTCTTCTATCTCCAAAATGTCTAATCTCAGAGGGGCCTCAGAGATCTTCCACTCATTCTTTTCTTCATTCATTTCAGGGGGGAAAGACTAAGGTGTGGGAGTCAGAGTATGGGGCGTCTTTGCTTCTTTCCAGTTATTTCCTCACAGAGCAGGAACTAGAAGCCAGATCTTCAGAATCCCAGAGCTCTTCAGCATTACTTAGCTACCTCTGGTTAAACCTCTCTGTGGGGAAAGCAATTTTGGATCATTGCCATGAATGTCATTTTCAAAGCCCCTAGGAAGAAAAGAAAACAGTGGGAAGCCGCTTCTAGAATTCAGATGAGCCCAACATCATCATTCTCCTTCCTCTTCTATGGGAGGGAAGTCGCAGACTTTGGAACTGAATTCTTGAGGCAGAACCGCAATATTATGCTGTAACCATGGCCAGAGGAGATCTGCCTACCTGCAGCGAGGCCATGGGCTCTACATCACGCTGGCTGTGATTTTGCACAGTTAAGTCCTTCCTTAAAAATCAGGCCTGGCAGCAGCCTGCCGCCATTAATTATATAAAGGTGGGTCACTGCCAATGGGGGTAAAAATGCACGCCCCCGTGCAGCTTCCCCACCTGCAGGGACCAGATAGCACGCTGAGCTGATGGCCAATGTAAGTATGTTTATCGAAACTATAAGCAAACATTTGAAGATGTTAGTTTCCGAGTCCAATTGTGGGAAATATTTTCCCACAGAACTTTAAAGAAACCTGGCATTTTTCTCACAGATGTACCACCACCATCCACACACACGCATTCTATACACAAACATAGACACAAAAGTTCTCAAAAGCCAAAACTCCCAGGATGCCATTCCTGAGATACTGCAGGGAGGTGGGAAAGAATGGGGAAAGAGGAACCTATCAACTCCACGGAGGGACTTCTCAGAAGTCTTCACCTGCCAGAGGTTTTATTCCAAGTAGAAGAAGCTTTTTGTCAGATGAGAAATATAAACTGTGAGATCCTCGCATTCGTTTAACAAATACTGGTTATATGCCTTCTGGTGTGAGACTCGGTTCTAGGCCCCAGGAATACAAAATGGATGAGGCTCAGCCCCTGCTTCAAGGTCACAGTCTAGTGGAGTGAAAGGGATGGGTAAACAGAGGAATACAATCCAGCGTGGCAGATTCTGGCATCAAGAAGGGTGGTGGGGACATGGAGGCGAGCTCCCTGGGCACAGACTGCTCGGTGTCATTAAAGGAGATCGCACTTCAGAATGTTTCAAATGAAGTTTCACATTTTGGAGGCTCCATTTTTCTCGTCTTTGAAATGGGAGGAAGAGAATTAGCTTTCCTGAGTTGTAAAAATTGAGGGATGTACGCGATACTCAATGAATACATTTTTAAAAAAGAAAAGCAAAATTGAGACTGCAGGGCCCTCTCCCTAAATGGTGGTGAGCCACTATGCTGCCCTGTGGGCTTAAACCTCCTTTAGAGAGCTCACCATCTTTACAGTGGAGCTATTTATCAGAATAAGCCAGAGACTCCCCTTGAGAAGGGCTGAGTTGAAAAAGTCTCCTCTGATTCAGAAACGAATTATTCCTAGGAGGTTGCTTCGTGAGTTTTTGTCACAGAAATTGGGGTGTGCGCAGGTAATGGGGGGTCAGGAAGCAACAGCCCTGGAAACAATTGCAGGCAATTCTTGCAATCACCTGACTTAGCTTGAATTCTTGGAAGTAGAGCTTCTCTTAGTTTAATAAAAGGTTTCATGTATACCTTGTGGTTCTGTTCTTTATCCCTGATTTTTCCTCCTAGGCTTATGAATAAGGCCTCAGTCACATTTCTCCCTCCGAGACTGGCACGCAGCCCCACCTGCTCTGACTGGAGGCTGGGAGGTGCCTCCTCGGGAGGAAGCTGTAGCCGTCTTCTGCCATCTGCTGGCTCCCTCTTTGCACCACTTTGGGGCTGGCTTTGCATGGATTCTTCGGGAATGGAAACCTCCAGCAGAGAAAGCGTGGGGCAGAGAAGGTTCTCGCTTTTATTTAAAAAGAAAGAGATTTGAAGAGGGCAAACAAAGTGGCATAGGGGGGCTTTTCCCATGATGAGGTTTGTGTAGAGGTCACCATCTCAAATATCTAAGGCAGTGTGTTTTCGATGCAAGATTGGTTCGTTCAGGGAGAACACAGCCGTGTGTCTTAGTTCATTTTCTTTTGCTTTGTTTTGTTTCCTTTCATTTTCCTTGTATTCTTAGATCATCGCCTTATAAGGCTGATCAAATAAGGCCCTGCCACATCTCTATAGACTCATTTGAAAGAAACAACAGCCCATGTCGGTGGGAACCGAGAGGAGAGTAAGCAGGCAGGAAGAGGGGAGAGGAGAAACATTTCACAGTAAATCGCAGTATTCTTTAATCAGTGTGGCCAACATTTTTTTGAGGATCTGTTATTTACAAGGCTCTGACCCAGATGCCTGGGATGCAAAAGTGAGTAATATATCGGGTCCCTTCTCACCGGGACATAAGAATCTAGTGGGACTCAGTTAAACAGAGAATTAAGCAGAGAGGTGCCCGTGCTGTGATCAAGTATTGCAGTCAAGGAGCCGAGGGGAGCACAGAGGAGGAACATGTGTTTACACCAAACTCTGGGCTGCACTGTCAGAGAAGACTTCCTGGCAGAGGTGCCCTGAGCTGAAGTTTGAAGGTAGTGGCTTATCGGAGACTGATGAGAAGGGCTTTCCCTTTTCCGGGAGCGCTGCTTCTTACCCGCAGGGTCACCTGCTACCACCACGGCCTCGAGAAGCCGAGACTCTAGATACAAAGCAGGAGAACGTTGTTGAAATATTCAGTCTTAGACAAGGAGCCATTGATTCAGCCCACGGCGATTGGCCCAGGCAGGGAGAAGCAGGCAGAATCATGAGGGAGGGTAGCATGCAGAATCCTGGACAGGAGAGAGCCGTTTCTGGGACTTTCTCTGAACCTAGAGAAAAGGCAATACTGTTTGTGTCCACGTGCTGGATATGGACAATCCCTTCCAGGGAAGTACAGTGAAATATTCAGAAACTCACGAGTGACATCCTCTCTTAATCTGAAACATCTGAGTGACCTCATCTAAATATTACAGTTGCTGTAGGTTCAAAGATATCAACTATTATATTATTTAAGATCATAAGCGCAATGCCAACAGTAAAGAAAATGTTTAAGAAAGTATGGTGCGGTGTCTGGGTGAACCATTAAGTGCCAGGACCTGGAAAATGATAATTTCAGAAACCGCAGTACATGAAAATACTTGTACAAAAAAATCATGATCCAAGCCTACAGGAAAAAAATTTGCAGAAGGAAACATACTAAACTAATAAAAGTGGTATTTTTTTCCTCTATTGTCTGTTTTATATAATATATAAAACTATTATGATGATTTTTTTTAATACAAAGAAGCCTAAAGGTGAAATGTGTGTACTGATTAAGGCAGGCGCAAAAAATTTATCCCACATAATTCATCCTAAATGAATTATCCCCATTTATGTGTTTGTTTCTGATATTTCAGATTCCATTTTCTCCCTAATTGTGTTTCAGTTTGTGTGGTCTATTCATTTTGCTTGTTAGGTCTGTCCTCAATCTTCCCCTTGCCCACACCCCTCCTCCCACCCTGGATCTGCGGGATGTATTGTGATGTCTGCCCGCTAATTTTGCTGTGACTGGGGCTGGTGTCTGGTTGGTGATTCATGTTTGTTCCTAAGTTGTACATCTGTGTTGGTTGCTTTGAAACAGTGCCCCAGGGAATATGAAAGGCCGTTTGTCTCACTGAGACTGCTTCTTTGCACCAGAATTCTTCCCTGGCTTCTTCTGAATTCCAGCAAGCTCTTCTAGGAGTTTAAAGTTTAGGCATGGTAAAGAATAAAGAAAAACAAAACAAAACAAAACAAAAACAAAAGGGAACAGTACAGAGAGAGTTTGGTGTCTAGGTCTAGTCCCTGCTTACCCGGTGGGACCAAGCTTCTTATATACCAACCCTGGGGACAGAATGCCTTGTGACATCCACTTTAAGGGTAATGCCTTATGGACTTAAACTTTCTGCCCACCAGGAATGCCTCTAGCAGAACATAGGGCAGAGTGAGGCCTGGTGGAAACTCTCAGTGGAAAAAGTTCTAAGACTTTGGTCGGCATACCCACTTGGTGCCTGTCTAATATTTTAGCACAGGAACACGCATTCATAATGTTTAATGACTGCTCCTGCATGGGCGCTGACCAATTAAATGGACGCAGGCCATAGGGCTAAACCTAGAGACCCCTGCTGTTCCAGACACCAACCCTTTAGTTACTGCATCACGGGGGAGACCAGCAAATTCTGGAGGGCCTGGGGCAACGGCTGGCTGCCAACTGTTACAAAAGTATTTCAGTGTTTTAATATCCATCAAGGCTGAACAGATACATCCCAAATGAATAACATGAGTGCACATGAAACTTCAAAGCTCATGCCCACTCTTAAGCTTTATGTAGGGCCATGTTCACCTTTTAAGAACTTCCCTCTTTGTCCTTAAGAAGAGTTCAGAGCCAACGTCAGGACCTAACCGGTTGTACGGGATCTGGGTGGCACAAAGGAGCCCTTCTCCACAAAGGAGCTCTTTATTTCGCCCAACAACTAGTATAGATCTCCCCCAAGGAAAGTTTGCAAGTCAGCTTTCATTATAGTTTCACTCACTGCAATGTAGCTGGCTTATAGCATAGCTCTGTCTCTAGGCAGGCGGAGAAACAAGCGGGTGTGAGTGATTTGCCCACCTGCCTGCTTGCCTGCAGTCTTCGAAAGGCAGCCCCATCCCAGACCATTAGCCTGCTGTGAAAATCCATGCACTGGTGCCTTGAAAGTCCAAATACATATTGGATTGTTATGGCTCTTTCTTGTCCTTTTAACCAGAGATTCTCACCCGCTGCTTCTTATCAGACACCTGGTGTTTGTAGGTGGGCTAAAAGCAGCTTCTCAGAATGGTCTCCGGGGAAGCATTATAACCCTGCATTCTGTTATTTCTTCTTTCCTGTCTCAAAGAAACCTACAGCTTCAGGGTAATTTGCTGCTTCTCCTGTCCTCATTCAAGATAACAGTCAAGGCTGCTCATAATCTTACTGACTCTCTACATACCAAACACAAATTTTGTTTGAATTCAGAAGAAAAACTGTACTCAGCTAGCCAGCAAGCCATTCTGATACGCTGTGATTAGAGAAGTCTGGGGTGGTAGAGAAAGGAATTGGAAGACTTGGGTCTTCCAGTACTCATCCTATAAGGTACGAGCATGTAACCTTGAACAAGTATTTAAAATCTCTCTGAGCCTCATTTTCCTCAACTGTAGAGCGTGGTCATACTATATACTTCATAGGGTTGTAATGAGGGGTAAGTGGAATCATATAGATCAGAAAGCAATTTGTAAACTAGAGAAATATAAGCAAAATTCACCCCAAGACAGCGGGTTGTAAGAACTAGTGAAAGAAAAGACCATGAGTATAGAAATAAATGATGGCAGCTGGATGAGTGTGAAGGAAGCCCTCTCTTGTGGTCTAGCTCGGAGAAGAGAACATTCCCAGCCTCATACCTTCTTCAGTACCTCTCTGCAGAGCTGTAGCTGGAGACCAGTGAGTGGTCTAGAGAAATGGTAGGCAAGAGGGTTCCTGGCAGTTTAAAGCAACGGGAGGTAGTGCATGCGAGGAAGATGCATAGGGGATGATGGAGAGCATGGGAAGGACACAGTGCCTAACTGATACCAGCCTGGGGAGAGAGAGAGGACAAGAGACAAGATCTCCACTGCTCGCATCAGTGTGTTCATTGATCAGAGCTTGTTCGACTAATCTGGGCTTGAGGGTACCTTCCTAGGGTGAGCCGACTGACTGGAAACCCTAATGGCTCTCCTGTCCTGGAGCCAGGGGCTAGACCCTCCTCCAGGGATAAAGCCTCTGCATACCTGGAGGGTAATTTGACATTATCAGATTAATTAAATCATTTTCTCTGGTTAAACTTGCATATGAATATTAAGTCTCAGACTGGGCCTCCCATCTAAACAGCCAGTGAATGTTTTCAGGATAGCACTTTGTTCCTGAAACATTGAGAAATATGCATATTGTATCTTTAATGAGATCGTGATGTTTATTTATGGCAGGAAGAAGCCTCCCAGCTACGGAGACTGATTTAAGTGATAGTTTGGCGTCTGACACCTAGAGCTGTGTTGGATGCTGTCTCTGGAGTTGCTTGTTATCACCAAATGACTTTATGGTTGGCTCTTATTCTGAATTTGTCCAAGTTGCTCTTGCCCCTGAAAGGCCATGGGGCTTTGCTCCAGGGTTCACATCTTGCCTCCACTATTCACTAAAGACTGGACTTCTGTGGGACTGTTTCCTTCGTACACCATGAGAATAATAATGACTACAACTCAGAGCTGTCTGGAAGATGAAAATATTCGTACAATGTAAAGTTTTATTTAAGATGCCTGGCACACATTGGTTCTCCATGTTTGTGCGTCCGATGTCCTCCTCCATGCTTATGTGACCAGCGTTTTTTGCTTTCTCTTAAGCTTTGATGTGGAAAATGGCCCTTGCCCAGGTCGGAGCCCCCTGGACCCCCAGGCCAGCTCTTCCTCTGGGTTGGTGCTCCATGCCACCTTTCCCGGGCACAGCCAGCGCAGAGAGTCCTTTCTCTACAGATCAGACAGCGACTATGACTTGTCACCAAAGGCGATGTCACGAAACTCTTCACTTCCAAGCGAGCAGTAAGTACGAGCCCCGGGTGGCCCCCGTCTCACACTTACCTCACCTTTAACCTGTCACAGCAGCAACGACAACTGTTCCCCCTTTAACCCGTGGGAAGGAGGGAGGAGAAAAGTGAACATGAGCAGAGGTGATGATGATGATCCTTAAAAGACATTAGTGCTCTACAGCATGAGAAATATGTCGCTGGGCTTTCCAAGGGTATGAAAATCTCAGGCACAGTGTGCAGTTTTCGTCTGTTATTGATCCTTTTTTTTTTTTTTTAAATTGTCATTCAGCTTCATTTCCTGAACTGTTGAATCATTTATGGGTTGAGAACGTTAACACTTTTTGCAAATCATACTTGAATTTTCCACAGCATGTGCAGTTTGCATGAGGCTATGGTGAAAAAGAAAAACAGTAGTTGGGGACATGCCTCCGTTCTCAGTGGTCTTTGCTTGGTGACCTTTAATAAGCTGTCATCCAGCCACATGTCTGTGTCCCTTCTCTGGAAACTTAACTCAGTGCCCACTTGTTGCCTGGCTCCTTGGTGAGACACAACACACTCCAGCACCCTATTAAATACAGCTGATGTTTTTGTTTTGCTGCTATTAATTGTAGATCTCTAATTTTTAAAGAACAATGATGGGGTTGTATTACTCGTTTATTAAATTTCTGAAACCAAGTAAAGTTGGATGCCGGAATTCATGCCTTAAAAGATTTCTGGGCACACATACAATTGTTTTTAACATTGTATGTTATAAAAATATTGGTAGCTCCCTAAAGTCTCCGGCCTGGAAATTTCCACTGGGCTCTCTTGTGCTGTTCGGAAAGAAGCTAAAGAGGGTCACTCTCTTATGAAAGGGGGCAGGGGACATTTTAAAAGCTACCAGTGAGAAAGGATTCCCCAGGGCATTTCTGCCAACAAATTCTAACAGATGCACCCCTGGCCTAAAATGTCTCAATCATTGGATGGGCCAAAATTCATGTATTCATTCATTTGCCAAATACTTCCTGAATCTCTCCTATGTGCCATGCAGTGTGCTAGGCTCTGGGGATATAAGATTAACAAAACAGTGGAAAAATCACAAATGAGTTAAAAACAGATATTCTCAGAAAGGTTGCATGCTCTCAGGGAGGCTATAGTTAATAAGAAAGGTAAGAGGAACACCCACATAACTCTACTATGGAGTGGAAGGAAACATTTAATGAGTGCTTACCACAGGGCCAGCGGCCCTGAGATATGTGTTATTTCTTTTAATCTTCACAACAGTCCTGTCAGGTAGGTACTGCTGTTATCTCCACTGTATAGATAATGAAAGTGAGCCTCTGAGAGACTGAGAAAACTGCCCCATCCCATGACTGTATGCCATGCTATATCCCATGATGTAGCTAAGACTGACCATATTCGGAACTTTTCGATTCTATTTGCCTATGTTCTTCAAACTGCAAAGTAGAATCTCTACCACCCGGTAGAAAACAGATGAGTGCAGAGTCAAGGTGCCTGAGGCTGGAGGAGAGGTAACCACTTTGCTGCAGATCATGTAGAACCAAGGATGTTTTTGACCAAGGTTGGCATGGGGGCTTGGCTGAGTCTACCTGGAATTTCCTCTTTTACCAAGAGAAACACCTCTCTAGACGTCGTAGGTGGAGAGCATAGGAAACGGGGTGAGCCGAAAGTAATTAGAGCTTCATTCACATAGCGTTTGACGGGTAAAAGACTAGCCTTGGAAGGCAGCTCACAGTTCCCCAAACTCTTTGCCAAACAGCATGATGAGTGTCAGGGTCATTCTGAGGCTTCCCAGAAGGTTCCAACCGAATTTCAGATTAGACTCTGATGATTTTTTTAAGAACCAAAGGTTATGAAAATTTTGAACTTGAGGAGACCTTAGAGATTACAGTCCAACTCATTCTACAGCTCTAAAAAGAGACATCTAATTCTGAATGACTCTGCATGTAGGGTCCCTAATATTCACCGTTTATCCTCTTTTCAATTTTACCAACCAGCAAAATTTTCCCCCTAACTTAGAACCTACGTAGTGTTGCCAACTTTAGATTTAGGCAAATAAGAATTGTATATGTAAGTTGTCTAGTATCATTCTCACTGTTTTTTTTTTTTTTTAAATACTTCTTAGAATTAAAAGGAAAAAAAATTTAGAAAGGACACACTTTCATAATAAAGAATAGCCCTTCCTAAGAAAACACAGTGGGCAACATAAGACCACCCTATCAAAGATACTGATAATAGAATCTATTAAAATCTTTGAGTGAATAAAAATGGCACAATTTTTTATTTTGCAAATGTTTCAACATTCCAGTAAAACTTTTATATATCTGTCAATTTAGGAAGAGGAGCTTGAATAATATCCATATTTTTCCAGTATTTCATTTTATCAGGACCATGTTGGAAAGTCCAGTTTCACACAAGTAGCTTTGAACTACACTGAAGTAATGCTCTCAAAAGTATTTCACTTGGGGGAGCCTGGGTGGCTCAGTCGTTAGGCGTCTGCCTTCGGCTCGGGTCGTGATCCCGGGGTCCTGGGATCGGGCCCCACATCAGGCTCCCTGCTCTATGGGGAGCCTGCTTCTCCCTCTCCCACTCCCCCTGCTTGTGTTCCCTCTCTCTCTGTGTCTCTCTCTGTCAAATAAATAAATAAAATCTTTAAAAACAAGTATTTCACTTGATTATTACTCTTCAGAGTGAATTGAAATGAATAGAGGAACAGCACCCCCCAAGCCTCTTACTGCTTTTCCTGCCTTCTACCTATGGAAACAGGAAAAAGAAGGACAATGATAGGTCTAGAGTCCTGATGTGAAGGCCACTGGGTGGGGGCTATGGGACACTCCCTGCTCAGGAGCTCCTCATATTCAGCACAGCGCCATCATGGATTTATGTAGGAAAACTTGTGTAATTCCTCTGTCTGTATTAAACCCCAGGGTAGAGACAATGCTAGCTTTTCCACATTTCTCATCTGAACACTTTCAGAAGAGTAAGAGGAAACATAGGCAGGGAGAGTGAGTGAGAAGATATTAGGAGTAAAAATGTGAATCGAAAATGGGCTTTAACTTTTAGCAACAAAAGAGAGACTGAAATAAGGCTTTCTAGTATAGAAAACAAGATCATCATTGGGTCCCCTGAGGAAATCTCATATGCTTTCTTAGATGTGGCAATACTCTGCTGATTTCTCTTTGTTCCTGTGTTGTAGTCATCTCTCACGTAATGCCTCTGTACACAGAGGTACAGATTTCCCAATGGGAACACGAAGTCCTGGAAACTGGTAAGACCAGTTACGTTGTTCAAAACTGTGGCAGGAACCACCCTGAACAGGATGGAGTTCTGACAATCCACCTGCAAATCCACAGGGAGGGAAGATCCATATTTCCTTCATTTGGTCACCCCATTTGCAAAGCCTTATAGAGGCAAAGAGCTCTTTAAAGCTACCATTTGTGTGAGAACTAAATGGTCTCTAGAGAGGGCACTCAAGGGAAATAAGACCTAAGAACAAAGAGGGAAAGCATTAATAACTGCTCACTTAAATTTAAGACCAGTTTATTAATGGGCTACCAAAAAAGTACAATGTGGTGTTTAAGACTTGAGTTAGACCTACAGCCATCACGCTTACTAGCATCATGACTTTGGCATTGAATCTCCTTTACAGTGTCTAAAGTATCTGTAAATAAAAGTGCACATAAAATAAAAGTGCATTTTCTATGTGCTAGGGACTATTTAAAGTACATCTGTTAACTCATTTAATTCCCATAATCTTACTTGAGTTGGTACTATAATTTTCTTGTCTTAAAGACAAAGACATTGATGCTTACAGAAGTTAAGTAATGTGCCTAATAAATGGGGAACCAAGGCTTAAGTCCAGGGAGTGTGGATGATTAAATCATATGGATATTTAGTATAAATACAGACTCAAAGTGAAGATGAAAAATAAAAATAATGATATTAATCTCTGCTCTGCCTACCTTCCCAGCTGTTATGAGGATCATAGTCATTTTTTCTTCTAACAAAAACTTAAATTTAGGCACTTGCTAACAAATAAGACATTTTCTGTGTCTTCAAGGCAGCTAAAGGATGAGTTAAGTCTATAGGCAATTTTGATATCTTTGAATAAGGGCAGTCGCAGAAAGGTATGCAGAGGACTTTGAAAGGCCTGGCCAGGCAGGCGGGTAGCCCACTTTGAGCAGTCAGAGCTAAGCCAGAAGAGTTAGCCAGGCAGAGGGTTATGCAAGAAGAAGGGCTACGTGCTAACTACTCTCTAGTTGTCAGAAGCATTATGGAGAAGCGCAGCTCAGTGCAGCTGAGGCAGAGAATGTGAGTGGATGAGGAAGTGGTGAGAGGCAAGGCTAGAGAAGTAAGCAGGAACCTCATCATGAAGCACCTATCCGAAGGAGTTGGTCTTTATGCTGAACGAAATCAGTGGGGAGCTACTAAAAGGTTTTTAAGCAGGAAAATACATAACCAGATGAATGTTTTTGAAAGATAGTTCTGATTACAGTAAAGAGTGGTTTGTACAGTGGACAAGCCTAAAGACTAGTGTCCAAGAGCCAAATGGAAGACTGCTTTGGTAATCCACATAATAGAGGGTAGGGAACTACATTAGAAAAGATCCAGCGAGCAATTAATAAATATTTGCAAGTTAGCATAAGCAGGGTCTGATGGCTGACTGTGGGGGAGGTTTCAGGCTTGACCAACAAGATAGCTGGTTGAGCCATTTTTTAGGGTCAAGAACATTCTCTTATCCCATGAAATAATGTATGTGAAAATGCTTTGTAAACTGTAAAGTACAATATTAGTTCTCTTGACTGCAATAGGGGCAGGTATGACTCTCCCAAAAAAGTTCTCACCAGTGGGGAAGATAGACATGCAATTCTTTAATTATAATAATAATGATACCTATTACTAATAAGAATAACTATAACTACATGAGCAAATGCTTTTATGTGCCAAGGCTTATAAGAGTTGTACATGTGTAATAACTCATTTCATTCTTACAACACCTCACTTTACAGATAAAGAAATTGAGGCCTAGGGAGGTTATCTAATGTCTCATAGCTAGTAATTGTGCAACTCAGAAACAAACCAATGCTGTCTGGCTCCAAAATCTGTGCTCTTGACTGCAATAGTATATGTCTCTCTGTAAGACAGACTAAAGTTAGTGTTACAAGTAAAATCCTATGTGTAGGTATGACACAGAGAAAGACAAAATTAATGGAATCCAGAGGGTATAGCAGAAGGAAGTAGCCTTTTTGCTTTCTGGAAATGCATTTCACTGTTTAGTGCAGACCTACACTCAACCGAAGACCTACGGAGTTCTCGTCACTAGTCTACAAAATTGTAATGTGCTGAGTTTGTCACTAGATGTCGCTCGTGCCATGGTTCTGAACATCTGGCATTGCCCTCTCTAGAGGTTTGGGAAACGAAGGACATCAGTTTTCATAATTAATCATAATTAATTTTGTTATTTCCATGCCATCTTATTCTAATCATTAATATATGAAATTATGGTTAAACGTTTTAGAATAGTTTCATAAATATTCTGGCTGTACTCAGATAGGAATTTTGTTTTGTTTCTTTCCTATACTTGCTATAAATTACCTGTAAATTGTCTGATTCTTTCCTCTAGCAGCTACTACCTGATGTGCAGCATGAGCTTTTGCCATTCAAATCCTTTAAGGGAACCAACGCTGGGGACCTGCAAGTCCATCTCTTGCTTCTGAATTTTCTGCTTTCCTAAACTCCAGAAGTTCCATGATGATAAAGTCATGCTGACAGGGTGCCCCCTTAGTGTTTACCTCCCTTTAATCATTACTTTGTACCATTTTAGTAACTCCCCATTCATGCAACAATTCATCAGCTTTAGGTGCTACATACGTATGAGATTTATTTATATGTTTAGCTTTTACTGAGTATTTAGACCTGAAATCCAGGAGCCTTAGATGACCTGTTTAACTCTTAACTCCATTACCTTACATCCCCAACTCACCCTGATGCCTTATGAACAATGTGAACTTCATAGCAGAAATCTGAACAAATAGCAAGCTATTTCACCATGTAAAGTTCATCTCAAGAAAATGCCTTGGGAAGGGGCAACTCTCGGTACAGTTCACTACCCTGCATTTATCACAACTGCTCCTCTCAGTGCCTTCTTCAGTCTCTCCTTTGGCTTTTTTCCAAGAATCCTGAGGCTCCACCTTGGGCTCCCTTTCTCTCTATTCCCCCACCTCCAGAAGCCACTCCCTGCCATTGCTTTAGTTTCACCACTGTGGTAGGTAACTCTGAAATGTATAGCTCCAGTTCCATATTTCAGTCTTCCTGCTTGATGTCTCCACTGGGATATCAGTGAGGATCTTAAAATTCAGCTTGTGGGAAAGTGACATATCTCCTCCCCCATGTTCTCCTTACTTTCTTATTTTTGCTCATGACTTCAGTATTTTCCCACACACCCACTTTTTAAACTGACAGTATTTCTTTATGACCCCTTAGCCAATTAAATGCTGAGTCCTTGGCAAGACACTTAGGGTCTCCTCAAATTGTCTTTTCCTGTTTCTTCCTCTGCCTCACCGATGTCTTCTCATCTGAATGACTGCATTATCCCTCTAACCATTCTTCCTGGCTCTGTCCTCTCTCCAGTCTGTCTCTTGGTGTCCATAGCATTTTACTTTCTAAAGCACTTTTCTGCTTGCCTATCTCACCCAAAACCTTCACCAGCTCCTTTCTTCCTTGTGAGTTAAGCACCACCTCCACAACCGTGGTCCATACCACCCATGAGTGTGGGGCACCTTCAAATCTTATCCTCTAAAAACATCTCTAGTTAATGTGTTCAACTCTGCCCAAACAGCCACCAAGCATCTCAGTCAGCATGTTCAGTACTTTCCCATTTCAGTGCCTTTGTTCTTGACATTTCTCTCATTGGTGGCATCTACCATCCGTGCTCTTTAGAGCCTGCCCTTCACCGTTCATCTCAAAACCGTTCATTCAATCAAGCCTGCCCTACTTCCTCTAATTTGTAATTATTACCTCTCCTTTACACCCCACTAAGTTTCCCCATTAAGGGTGTGTGTTTCTCATTCTGTATCCATTGTGGTGTTTTGAATATTTTTTCTGTTTCCCCTAGAGTGTTGTAATTGGGGGGGTTGGGGGGATCATGGATTCTGTATAATTCAATATGCCAACTATGCAGGGTCACCATAAAATAGGTAATATAATGGTTAAAAGCACAGATTTTTGGAATCAAACAATCTTAGCTCTTCTGCTTACTATGTGTTCGTTAAGCAGTAGCTTAACTTCTCCAAGCCTTGATATCATCTTTAAAATGGGAATATTAAGGGTACCTGCCTTAAGCCTTGTTACAAGAATTAAATGAGATAATGGACATAAAGTGCTTAGTGCGGGAGCAAAGAATGCTCTCGTCAGTATTCTTTTTATAGTCACTGTTCAAAGTAGATGCACAAGAACTTGACTAGGGTGACTTGAAGGGGGACTTCCAGCTAAAGACAAAGGTAGAAAGCAAAGTATTATATTAAATAAGACCTGAAAGTAAAAGCCCGTGTTAGAGAAGAGGCCCACATGGACGTATGTGTTGTTCAGCTCTGCGTCTCTACGTCCCTATAATGCCTGATACAGGGCAGGTGCTTAATAATCATTGGTTGCGCTCACATTATAAACAAATAAGGTGCCATATACGTATGGCGATCATGAGGACAGAGAAGATCAGACAGTGAAGGAAATTCGTTGTCAACCAACTTCTATGCAGCTGTCTCGATTCACAAACAATAAATTGGCCTGATTTTGTGTCTGCAGCCTACGACAATGTGTCTTCTAATGACTTCATGGAGAGCTTGCTGAATGTGGGCTTAGGTAGATTTATTGAAGTATGTGCCAGAGAGAGAGTGCATTTCTGAAAACATACTTTTGACTGTTCCTAAGTATAGATTTACATAACACTAGGTATGGCTTACTCAGATCTTTGGGACAAAATGAGCAAGAGTGATAGGGTAATAGTAGGCTCAGTCTGCACACTCCTATTAAAAGCTTTTCCTTGGGTACTTTAAGAAAAAAAAGTTATATTAAAAACAAAAAGTAATGGGATTCCCAGACAGAAATCTGTGTTTAAATGGCATTAAGGCTGTGGTTCAAATCAACAAAAGCCAGGAAATCCAAAGTTAACCTTTATCCAGACTGTTATGCCATTTTTTCCAACTCTGTGTGTGCTTGTGAGCAGCCTTCCCTTTGAATTTCCTGGCTCTGGCAACCAAGTCGCTTTGAATTACAGTAGTACTCCGGGTCTGCTGTTTAATGGGAATGTACCCTGAGGATATATGCTTCCTTTCAAGTGCTTTTCGGTGTCACCATAAGCCCAGGAGCCATGAACCTGGTATTTTGTTCTTTCAAATTCCTAAGGTTCCCGTTTATGCCTAGATCAGTCGTGCCTTATATCCAGGTAGAAGGACTTGTGTAACATTTGTGTTGCTAACACTGATATGGTTTAATATTATAGCTTATATGTCCTAGTTATAATTCAAATTCATTTTTACGTGTTTCTTTTCTCTCTTTCACCAGACATGGCGATGACTTGATTGTAACACCTTTTGCCCAGGTATGTATCATGCTGGCCCTGGCTCGCTCTCCCTCTGCCCCCGGTGCAGTTTCTAAGTGTGGCCTCTGAACCTGCCCATTCGTCTCCCTTCGTTCCTAACCGTCCTGATCATTGGCCTTCCAGGTCCTCGCCAGCTTGCGGAGTGTGAGAAACAACTTTACTCTACTGACAAACCTTCATGGAGCATCCAACAAGTAAGCATGGACTTTTTGTGGAGTTATGAATCCCTTCCATAAAGGCAAAAACATTGAGCCACATTAAAAAGAAGGAAAAAAAATACCATTGCATGGAAGTTTGCCCTGCAAACTAAGTTAGGACACATGATGAAATTTGAAAATAGGATGGAGCACCATAGTATTTTAGAACTGGTAAGACGTTAGAAATTAGTCTGGATCTTGTGAATCTTTGTACCCTTAACACTTAGTAGACGGTAGGAGTTCAACAAGTGGAAGAGTGAGATGAGGATTTTTGTTGACATTTACATTTACTACTTTGGAAAGTATGAATACTTATCAGTAACAGCCATAAATTCTACTAAAATTCTTTTGGAATAGCTATTAATGAACTCAGAGATTCAAATGCAAGATTAAAGGTAGCAAAAAGCTCAAGTCCAAGTTGCCTTTTTTTGATACTATATAAACAGGTTCGTGCAATTTGATGAATAAGACTGGGGTTATCCTCTCCTCTGCCCCCCCACCCCAGTAACTATATAACCTTGGTCATTTCAATGAACATTGCTGAACCTTGGTCTCCTCATCTTTATAATGAAAGGTTTGAACTCGATATTCTCACATAACTTTCTCCTCCAAAATCATTTCAATCTGTGAGTCTAAGTGCTATGCAGTTCACTATCCAGCATTTTAAAAGATCATCACAGGTTATCAGCAGGTCCTAGAATCAATGATCATAGAATGGCACCCAAGGCACCTCATGATCCAACTCAAGTTAGTTTGACTGATAATTGATTGGGTTTATATCTGATGCAGTATACATGAACCTAGAGACTGGCCCAGCCTCTTTTGTAGTGATACTCCCTGTTTGTTCATTTATTAAATGATTCACCCAAGAAGTATTTATTTAGTATATACTATTCATCCATGCATACATGTATGTGTTTGACAAATATTTGTTGAGCACCACCTTTTACTGGGAACTGGTAATATAATAGTGACCAAAACAGACAACTTTTCTGCCCTTTCAAAGCTTGTGTTCAAATAGGAAGTGCCAGAGCATATGGTAGTGAATAATCAGATCAGGTCTCTGGCCACATGGGATCACATCCTAACAACTGTGGTCTGATTGTTCCCTGCATGTTCTATTTTCCATCCTAATTATGGACTTACTGTTCTGTCTTCCTAAAACGTCTCTCTCCACCTGCCAGTGATTGCCTGGCTAAATCCTACTTGTCTTTCATAGCTCATCTGTGGTATCACCTTCACCAGAATGCTTCCCCTGACCCCACCAAGCCTGGCTGAGTGCCCCTCCGTGGCCCCAGAGCACTCTCCCAACCTTATCACACCGTTTATGGGTCTCTGCCCACCACCAGACTGCATGTCCTTTGAGGCCCCTTTAGAATTAAATTTACTTTTCCTCGAATTTCTAATATGTAGCAAAATGCCTGACACATAGTGTATGTGCCATAAATATTCATCACACATATAAATTTTTGAATAAATAATTGTTGGAGAAAGACCACCAATTATTTGGAAAATTATTTTTTCAGAAGAGATTCCTTCCCTTTACCCACCTTCTCTTCTGTACAGACTAGGGCCTCTGGGGCCATACCTATTGATTTCATAACCCAATCTTACCACTTTACAGCTATGTGACTTGGGTACAACTTCTCTACATCTCAGTTTCCCAATCTATAAAATAGAGGTGCTCTGAGGATGAAATGAGTTGATATTTATAGAGCATTTGTAACAGCATCTAGCACATCGTAGGTGCTCTGTAAATGTGAGCTATTATAATTGATAGTTACATTTCTCTTGCTGAATCCAGACAGTGTAACACTTTGGAGTTTTCACATCCATTATCTCAGTTAGAATCACCATAAATGCTATGTATGACAGGTGTTGTTGCCCCCACTCTGTGGACAAGGAGACAAAGCCTAGGGAGATTAAATGACTTGCACAAGAACACACCACTGCTGGTGAAGAGCAGAGTCAGACCTGAAGCCTGATATCCTGACTCTCGTTGCAGTGTACTTTGTAAGGAAAAACAGTTGTTTTCTTCCTATGTAGGGGAAAACCCAGTTCTTCCTGTGTTTTTCTTCCCTGTGAGTCTCCCTAACAGAAAACACTTCGTTTCTGACACTCTGGTCACCAAATGTGTAGAGGTCCCCTGCTCTCGCAACAACAAGCAAGTCTCGGACACCAGCTGGGTGTCCTACAATTTAACTCGGTTCTGACACTATCTACCTGGAGATACCGTCAGATCCTAGATTAAAGGCTCTGTCCCACAGGACCACCTCCCACTCAGATGTCAGTCACCATGCTTCTCACCTACGGCCCATAGATCGCAGCTTCCAACAGGCCCCTCCTCAGGTTCAATTAATTTGCCAGAGTGGCTCACAGAACTCAGAGAAACACTTACTTACCTTTACCAGTTGACTAAAGGACATGATAAAAGCACACATGCACAGCCAGATGAAGAGATATCTAGGGTGAAGTCTGGGAGGGTTCTGAACATAGGAGCTTCTGTCCCCGTGGGATTGGAGGGCATCACCCTCCCAGGGTAGGTATGTTCACCAGCCTCAGAAGCTCTCTGAACCCTATACTATTGGGATTTTATGGAGGCTTCATCACATAGACATGATTAATTATTAACTCTGCTTTTAGCCCCTCTCCCCTCTCTGGAGGATGGGAGGTAGGGCTGAAAATTCCACGCCCTTAATCATGGCTTGGTCCTTCTGGTGACCAGCCCCTCCTAGGAGCCCACCCCGAGTTGCCTCATTAGAACAAAAGATGCTCCTAGTGCTCTTATCACTTAGGAAGTTACAAGAGTTTTAGGAGCTCTGTGTCAGAAATTGGGAGCAGAGACCAATATATTCTATTTTTATTACCTCACATCTTTGCATTCACTCCACCCCTTAAGTCTTTTTGGTTATGGGAAGAAATCTCTAAAGGTTTTTTAACAGAGAGTCATTTAGGAAGAATTTATGGAATAGATGAAGGTCAGAGAGCCCAAAGGCAGAGACATGAGCTAGGAGAGTGTTTTCAGGAATTAAAATATTAGGAGTGAATTGGGCACCTGGGTGGCTCAGTCAGTTAAGCATCTGACTCTTGATTTCGGCTCAGGTCATGTTTTCAGGGTCCTGAGATAGAGCCCTACATCGGGCTCCTCACTGAGTGTGGAGCCTGCTTGAGACTCTCTCTCTCTCTGCCTCTGCCCCTCTCCCCACTCTCTCTCTCTCAAAATAAATAAATAAGTGATTTAAAAAAAATATTTGGAGTGAAGCCATGGACCAAGAGATGATGGAGGTAGGAACTGGGGAAGAAAGATTAATAAGGATACATTTCAAAGGCTTCTTTAGTTTAGCATGACTCAAGGTCATTGTACTGCATGGCCCCAGGGCAAAGGGGTAGGGGATGTTTTCAGTTACTGTGTGTTAGCAAGCAACCTGAATATTATTTTTCTGTAACTACGGGGGCATTCAGCCTAACCGTGTTGAATAATAGGCTATGTCAGCTCAAGCTACTTTCTTGAAAATCAGGTCTTTCCACAGCCTTGAGGATTTTGAGACACATAAACCTTCAGGAACTAGAGTACCCTAAGACCACAATTGTCACATACAGAGCTGACCCACAGTCCATTCTCATACTGTGGCTGAGGACCACTCTCCAAATCATGGCCCTTTGCATCGCCTTTGGTCCACACCAAACCACACTCACCAAACCGAATAGATCACCAGCAGTAGGATAGTTGTATCTGATGATCTTTCTCAGAATCATCCCCATATTTGTACAGAGTTGATCCTCTTATTGATTTCAAGTATTTTCTTGAAACCAACACCAACTAACCAAAGTTCAAGGCAGGGCACATGCACCACTAGAGTTTCACCAGAAATTGAGATTGCCTGTCCAGCTCAGGCTGAGAACTGAATGATGGGCTTTAGCTACAAGTGAAGCAGCTTAGCAGGGGAAGATTGGAAAACTGAGTGTTCATTTAATGCATTCCAACCTATTCCTAGTCAATACCCTCAAAGAAAGAAAGAAAACTGAGGACAAGAAAAGTGGGTCCACCATCTGAGAGCATTTCCCCCACATATTCATTTGTCTTAACAACTGAAACTGTAGGATTCATGGAGCTCACAAGTTGCTTTCTGGGACATTGACTTGGGTTCCAGAGTAACACTCCTTGCCTTAAACGTAACATTTAAGCAATAATTCTGTCCTTGGAATGGGTTTCTTGAGACATCTGGATAGTGTGGTTTATTATATGAAAAGGAACTCCCACATAGAACTATACTTCTCATAAGTCAAGATTTCCTTTATCTTTTGGCTCTTTGCTCTGCACAAAAATAGCTCATTGTCTGCCTGAGCTTTACCACCCAAAGGGTGAAAATCTCAGTTTCTGGTGAGGTGATTTCCTTGCACTTCCATGAAATGTTCCATTGAGAGATGCTTGATTGGGCCTGTATTTCTTGGCTTCAAATTAAAACCTATTATTTCTTTAGTCCCAGGAGTTAATTTTGAAAATATGGCTTTCATTTAGAGCTGTTAATTCAGATAAGCATCCCTAAAGCATTTACTGGCTTCAGCTGATGGAGAAATCACTTACAAGTGAGAATGCCCACCATTCTTCCGTCTGATAACCAGGGCATAGAGCAGCTGGGAGCAAAAAGGTGTTCCCCCATCATTCGACTGTGCCTCTAACATCGTCGAAATTACCAATGGCTATCAGAAAACCATGTAACATCTCTGTCTCAACGTTCTTCCAAGGCATGATTTAATCAACATGCATGTAATCTTTGAGAAAGAATTAATAACCACTTAATTTTGTTTTCAATGTATATCTTTCATTGCTTTATGTCTTTTGGCACGGGATTTAAATTAGCTGAGAATAATAAAATCGTGAGCATTCAGAGGGGAAAGAACCCAGCCAAATTTCCTCAGAGTAAGTGAGGAAATATATGGAAAAGTGTTCACACAGGAGCTGGCACATTGTAAATTAGCAGTAGATGTTAGTTGCCGCCTGCTTTCCCCAAGTGAGGAAGAAGCTGAGAGGTTCAGTGAGTTGCCGACGGCTATGCTGTTGGAAGGCGCCAGAGCCAGGACTAGGATTCCTGTCTTCTTATTCATAGTCCAGTTCTTTCTCCGCTGTGCTATTCAGGGCTATAAAATATTAACTGCTGTGGCCAAATTATCCTCCCTTTTAATTTCACTGTCTTTAATCCAGGCATATAACTTCTTATGATTCTTGTATAAGTTAGGGACCACTGGAAACTGGGCAACCAATGACATTTTCTTCTGGCACTCATGACAGGTTCTAATTGGCAGTCTCATGCCCTGTAAGCAATAATGCAGCTTCTAGAAGTCATTCATTCATTTAATGTGTGTTGAGCCTCTTCTTTGCACCAGGTCTTGGGAGTAAGTGGTAAGTCAAATAAATATGGTTCTTGCCTTTGCAAAGCTTACACACGCAGATGCTTATCTGAATGAACAACTCTAAATAAGAGCTAGGTTTTCAAAATTAACTCCCAGGACAAAGGAATTTATGTAATTTGTGTCATTTTCAAGAAGTCATTGGGATAATTGGGTGCTGTGAGTAGCCAAACTGTGAAGAAAGCAGAGATTCCCAAACATTTAGGGTCCCCTAGTTCCATGTCTCCTTGCACAAAAGCCTTCTTTGGAACTCAGGAAGACAGGTAAAATAAAATTATTAACAGCATGTTATTAATCCAGTGAATACATATTGAATACCTCTATCATAACAAATATTTTGCCAATTCCAAGGTTACAAAAATAAACAAGATCCAGTCTTTGCTTAAATTTCTCACGGGTGAGTTGAGGAGACAGACAAGAAAATAGGAACTGTAGGAACTGCAAGACAGTCTGAGCAGTGCTAGAATGGGGCAAGGGCAGCAAGCCACAAGTAACGCAGAGGGTGACTATTCACAGTGGGGAAGGCGCAGTTGAGGAAGTGATGGCTGAGGGGATTCCTTGTACAGGGGAAGGCGTCTGCCACTTATAAAGGAGGAAAACAGTGAGCGGAGCAAAACATATGCAAAGGCCCAGTAATGTGAGCACATGCTGGGTTTGCGGGAATAGTGAGTGGTATGTAGAACCGAGACTGCAGAGGAAAAGGAAACCAGATAAAACATTCATGTGGTATTTGGCTTCTCAAATGATTGTCACATCAAGGGTTCATTCAATCAACAGTTCACCAACATCTATGGAGTGCCCACTACTTGTGAGGCACGTTGGTGGGGCCTACAGAGGATATACGGAAAGAAGTTAGCACCGGATCCCCCCCTCAGTGGGGTCACAGACTAGCGGTAGGGGTAATATGTGCACATATGAGTTGTAACAGGAGGAAATAACCCTAAAGGTACAAACAAAGCACCATGGGATATTAGAAGAGGGGTCCATTTTAGCTAACATGATGGCATCCTTTGCAGAAGATGGCATTTCACCTTTGAAGGTACGATTCTGACACCAATTCCTATGTGTGGATTTTTTCCCTACACATCCAAGCAATTTTCCCTTAACGCCAGCTGAGTGCCCTAAAATTCAATTCAGTCTGACACTGCCTGCCTGGAGATAGCATCAGATCCCACAGGTTAAGGGCTCAGTCCTGCAAGACTCTCCCCAATTCAGCCACCAGTTGCAAGTTCAGTTTGTTATTAGTGCTTCTAACCCACTGACTGTAGATCAGAGGTTCCCATGACCTCCCTTCTTGGGTTTTATTAATTTGCTAGAGTGGCTCACAGAACTCAGAAATAGTTTACTTACTAGAATACTGGTTTATTATAAAAGGATATAATTCAGTAACAGCCAAATGGAAGAGATTCAGTCTCCTCACATTCACCATCCTGGAGACACTCCAAACCCAGGCCTTTTGGGTTTTTGTGGAGGCTTTGTTACATAGCCGGGATTCATCAAATCATTGGCCACTGATGGCTGAACTCAGTCTCCAGCTCCTCTCATCTCCCCAGAGTCTGAGGTGGGGCTGAAAGTGCCAACCTTCTAATCAGGTGGTTCCCCTGGCAATCAGCCCCATCCTTAGGTTACCTAGAGGCTTTCCATAAATCTCATTAACCTAACAAAGGACACTTTAGAACTCTCCTCAAATTCCAAGAGTTTTAGGAGCTCTGTGGTAGGAATGAAGACAAAGATCAAATATACATTTCTTATTCTAAATCACAATATCACAGAAGGGTAGGTGATATTTACAAATGTGGATTTGGGTGGAGAGAGGTTCCCTTTCAGAGGAATAGCCTGAGCAATGTCAGGAAAGGGATAGCGCATGTCCAAGGAAAAATAAGCGATCAAGTTTGGCTTGGGCAAAGTATGAGTTCCTTCCTTCCTTCCTTCCTTCCCTTTTCCTTCCTTCCTTCCTTCCCTTTTCCTCTCTTCCTTCTTTCCTTTCTTCCTTCTTCCATTCATTAAGGATTCACTGAGTGCTTGGCATATGAAGGACCATCCTGGGTCCCAGGGATCCAGTAGTAAACAAGCTGTTCCCTGCCTGTATAAATTTTATATTAAACTACAGAGTTCTGTATTGAACACTACTTAGTGTCTATTTTAATTACAGTTTTAAAGTGCTATTAAGGAGAAGCACAAGATACATGAAATCAAGCAGCCAGTCAATGGTTTGAGATGAAATGTCAGGAATTCCAACTGATAAGCTGGGAAAAGTATGTTGAGGCCAAAGAGCAGAGGACTTTGAATGCTAAGCTAAGGAGTTTGGAATTTAATCTCTTACTTTTCCTGAAAAACAGCCCTCAGTATGACTGCAGGTGTTATCAGCAGATGGAATAGCGAAAAGAGAATGCACTTTGGATTCAGAAAGACTTAGCTTTGAATCTCAACTACACCAATTATAAACCATGTGTGCTTCAGCATGTTTCTTAACCTCTTCACCTCTGCTTTGGTTTCCTTCTCCTTAAAATGAGATGATTATATTCCCAGTGGAAGCTAAGAAGTACCTAGCATGATGTTTAGTAGGGAAAAAAGTAATCGTTGGAGGGCGATCGTTCTTACTTTGTTACACAAGAAAATGTCAGGCCACAGAGGGTTTAAAGGTACCTTGCCTAGGATGACCTAGCTAGTAAATGTTCAGTAAGTGCGATCCCTGTCCATCAGAGCCTGCAGCTATCAGGTGTGCTACCTAGAAGCTAGATTGCCCCTAACAGATCATAGATGGATTTGGTGCACTTACAGATCTGCGAAGAGAACTTGTGGCCATCCCAGTACGGAGACCCTTTCTTCACAATATCCTTGCAGGCCATTCTCTGTCATTTAGAACGTGGCTTCCTTCCCAAACTTGGTTGTGCATCAGAATTCACAGATTTATGTGAAAAATACAGATTCCCAGATACTGAAATAGCCTCTCCAGGGATGGGGAAGGGAATCATGGTTTTAATAGCTCCCCAAGTGAGTAGGATACTCATCCATGCTTGAGAACCACTGACTGGCCTAGTGTCTCCCTCTCTTGCTTATTGCTAATATCCTGTTGCTCTGTCATGGGGCAGACAGCCCTCTATTCCAGTGGTTCCGAAAATGGGCTCCCCAGACCAGCAGTATCAGTACCACCGGGCACTTTTAGAAATGGACACTCTCAAGCTCACCCCAGGCCAGTTCAGTCAAACACCCTGGGGATTGGGTCTAGCCGTGGGTCTTAGTAAAGCCTTCTAGATGATTCTGATGACCCTACAGTTTGGGGGCCACTGCTCTAGACTATTTGGGGGAAGCTCTCCTGTAATGTGCTAAGCAGAAGTTCTAAAAAGCATGAAGAGGTTGGTGAGACCAGCAAAACCGGGGGGGGGGGGGGGGGGGGGGGGGGGGGGGGGGGGGGGGGGGGGG
>NW_022589705.1:47694605-47810667 GCF_004348235.1 Phoca vitulina | reverse complement strand
GGCGGTGGGCGGGATTGGGAGATAAAGAAGAAAAAAAGGAAAACAAAAAACAAAAGGTGGAGCCCAGTATTCATGGAGCCTGCATTTGTTTGCTTGTTTCATTGGACTCTTGACATCAGCAGGCTTATTATAATGTAGAATAATGCCCAGTTCCTCTGCAAAAAGACCACTCCAGAGGTTAAGGAAACTGGATTCCTGTTCCTGCGTGACTTTTGGCAACTGACTTCATCTCTCTGGGTCTCAGTTTCCTGAGGTGCAAAAGGGAGGCCTGGGCTGATTGGTCTCTAAGGGCTCCTCTGGCATGACTTGCTGCGGTGCTGCCAAAGGAATCGGGATCCACTTTGACATTTGGTGTTATTCCTGAGCAAGCGTATTGTCTGAGGGCCCCCTGGAACAGTGAAACCTGAAACAGAGGGGCTGGTTAGGGACCTGGAGTAAACGACTTCCTTCCTGGAGAGCCCGAGCCTCCAGGAGGCTGTGCATAGGGAAATTCCAGGCCATCTGGCTGTGAGAGGGCTGCAGTCATCTACTAGTGTTCTGGGACATCACCTTCCGGAGATAGCGTTATGTCATTTGATAGCTCATTATGACCTGGAAAACTCCGCAGTGATCCCGGGGGTTGGGGGGAGGGAGACATGGAGGTGATATTCATACCAAGACTCAGGCCTTCTTTCCTCTTGGTCTCCACAGGAGGTCCCCAGCTGCTGCTAGTCAGCCATCTGTCTCCAGAGTCAACCTGCAAGGTAAGCTGCCTCATGAGTCCTGGCTCCATGTTTCAAAATAATCAAGGTGCCATTTGTGCGGAAACTTCTTTAGGATAATAGAACTGGTTTGTTTATGGTGGCCCTCTAAAGTCTCCTGGTGACTTTTTTCAAAGGCATAGTGGAGCTTTCCTTCATTCCATGTCAAACCAAATGAAAAGCAGTATTGACTATTTTTCCCATCATGCGCACGCCTGGGTTTTCAGGGTGTGATGGATGTGTGGTAATAGGGCTTCCCAGAAGGGAGGCAGGAGGCGGAGCTCTACTGATACTGCAACTTCACCTCGGCTTGCTGGCCCCCCCTAAACTCCAGGACAGCTGACTTCAAAGGCCCTGAGGGGCCCCCAGGTTGGCCTGAGCATCCCACAGGGTATGTTAGTGGTTTTCCTCCTAGCGTCAGCTATAGGTCCCACTTGAATCTACATCCTTTCCAGGTGTGAAACCAAAGACTTTTCCAGGTCACAAATCATTTCCCTTGGAGGTCATCCAACTTTGTTCCTCAAATGTGTGTGTGTGTGTGTGTGTGTTTTAAGAAACCCAACATCTCATCTTTCAGTGCCATGCATATGCTTTCCATGGGGAGTTGAGAGGTGTGGAGGGGCAGGGCCACCCTGAAGGAGCCCCTTGGAGATATATCGAACAGTAACTGTACTTGACGTAAGATGCAACCAGTTACAAGTCCAAAATGGAGTTTTCCACCTTGAATCTGTCCCCACTAGTGTGGCAGTGGACCTGAGTAAAACCACAGGAGAAACAAGTCAGATGAGCTCTGTTGAGACCGCCTAACACCAAACAGCACTGCCTGGAACACTTCTCTCTTTCCAGCTACGCCATTCCCTTTGCTCGATACTTAGCGATCTTCCTTCCTTGTATGTTGTGTTCTCTTGCTGGTATCACAGCCACGAGGATAAGGGAAATAATATAAAAGCCCAACTTCTACAAACAAAGGAACAAAAACATAGATTCCATTGGCTCATTGGCTTCGGAAGTATTTATGGTACACACTTTTAAAAATATTTTTATTAGAAAAAAGATTGAGAACAAGAATCAAGGTGAAAAGAAGATATTAAGTAAAAGTAAGTTTGCCTCTAGAGCCTTGTGATAGGAAACAGAAGAAAATAGTACTCCGTCCAGGGGCTTCAAAAACATGGTGTGCTGATGTACTATTTCCTTTAGATAAAAGGAAACTAAATAGAGTGTTTTAACATATAACCGGTATTACATAGTTGGAGATCAAAGGAGGTGGTTTTGAAACTCCTATCATTTCATCATATTAGCTTACCAGTGAGACACCATTGCTCACATTTCTGTTAGTCAAATGCACGAAGAAGCTTTTGACATCAATTTGAATATTTAAACTGTTTTCTTTTTCTTGTAATAAATACTGACAAACATTAGGAGAATATGTGATATTTATGGCTCTATAAATTAGCTCATTAGCCAGAGATGTTGTTGGAAAGATCATTTTGTGATTATTGGCACAGTAACTACAGCTTGGCATAGGGATTCTTTTGCTAAATTCTTTTAAAACAATGGAGCGAAGAAATGACAATACCACTTAGGCAATTTGTTTTTGTCTGTCTTTGTGGCAAACTACAAAAATTCTGGCTTTTCATCGGGAAGAGAATGTAGTGATACCAATTATTACGTAATTATAGGTTTCAAAATCTCCTTAACGCTTAACCACAGCCAGAAAAGGAAGGAGGACACACACATCCTGTGTTTTGTTCTTATTATCAGCTTAAATAAGTCAGGCAGATTTTTCCTGGTATTTTAATATTTATCAGCATGTGACAAAGAGATGTGTTTAAATAGAAACTTTAAAAGGGAATGAAAAATAAGTAGCTCAGAGCAAACAGAATTGAAAGCTGGAGTGCTGCTTTAAAAGATGATTTTTCATGATAATAAGATCGGGTTTTCACTTATTATCACTAAAGTTGAACTCATGTATTTCCATTGAAATCTGTAATAAAAGATAGAAGAATCCCATGATCATTTAAACACATTTAGCAACAATCCAGTTTGTTAGGAAAGCCTGACTGACTTGGGTAACTGTTCTTGGATAAAAAGCAAGTGTAAGAGAGACAGAGACAGAGAGGGAGAAAGAGAAAAGCCAAATATTTTTTTAAAAGGCTTTTTTCTCATGCATCTGAATGAAGGGGATGCAATTCATTTCAAAAGTTCCTTGTCAGAACCCATGGTTAAATTGGTACATTTGCTCTTACAAATTAATCAGTAACAAATAATTCATGGGGGAAATTAAAGCAAATCACTTAGTCTTCTCGCCGTTTAACCAAGGTTACTCTTTTCAGCTCTCGCGGTACAACGCGAATTTCCCTCCTCTGCAAAGACATCCCAATTTTTTTTTAGAAAATCAGTGTAATTGCTCCTTTTTGTGTGCTATGGCAACAGTCCCATTCTAGGTTATATTGTAATTCATGGCTAATGTGTCTCTTGCATTGGAGCACCTTGAGGGCAGGAGCTGTGCCTTATTCATCTCTTTATCATTCAAAATCATTTGCATAGCTATTTTCACATAGTAGGAAGACAGTAAATCTTGATTTGGCCAGAACTGCATAAAGTTTGAGTTTATCTGAAGAAAAATGTTCATAAATGAAATTTTAATAATGAGTTAATATTTTTATCTCTATGGCTATGAAAAATATTCAACTGTGGCTTTTTTACTATGAAAAAAACATCAGCTATTGCATTTAAATGAAAAGAGGTTTGAAACACTCTATAACAGCATATATATGTATTTGTGTGGTCATGTGGGTTTTGGATAAAAAGAGTTAAATACAAAAAGTTGGCATTTTTGCACTTTGAGTGCAAAGCCAGAGTGAAGTAATTGAGAATTTAAAATGCAGAAAGTATAGCAGCATGGAAATGATATGTTCCTGCTTTAAGGAGAAAGATGCACCAAATCCTCCCGGGAGTGTTGAAAATGCTAATGCTGTGGAGTGTAGTGAACATCTCGATTTTTATCACATTTTGCCTTTCCACAAGCAGGAATTCCAGGCCTTTTCTGCATGCTGCATCAGGATTGGAACAGAAAGAGGAAAAAAATAGAAGAAAGAGCACTCCAAAACAAGGCAGGCTTCTATCATCTGTACACATTCAACATGGAAACTGGAAGTCATTTTTAGGATCTCAGGCCTCAAACAGAAACAGAAAAAAACAGATTATTGAGGAAAATCAATGTGTGTGTGTATGTGTATGCGTGTGCACGAGTGGGCAGGTGACTGTGTGTGTGTATGTGTGTGTGTAGGATAATTGTCTCACTTTCCCACCCATTCTATCCCTTGCCTTTGCATGTCTCTCAATAGTGAGTACAGATATGTCATGGGAAGCAAGAATTTCCTGAAAGGATAAATCACCAAGTGTTTACTGCCTTTACAAAATGACTCTTTGCTTTACAAAAGGATTAGAGAAGTAGTCCTTTTAATGGCCAGCACCTCTGATTCATATAAATGTGACTTGATTGATAATATATATTGTATATACAATGTTTCAGCAGGTGAATTGTTGTGTATGGTGGGAGATTCTATATTAATCTTGTTCTAAAAATTTAACAATAAACATATTGAGCAAGAGCATCACCAATATAACATGTCGGATGACATGAAGAACAACCTCCACATCCATGGGTCATTGGAAATGACAGCAAACCATGCCACGAAGATGATTAGAAAATTGCCTGAGGACTTCAGGCCAGACTGCAGCAGACCCAGAGTCTCTCCCAGCCTAAGTCTCCAAAGCCTTGGTTTATGGTGGTGTTAAGGTGGTTTTTAACACCAGTCAATTAGATGTTTTTCAAGAAAAGCCTGTATATGGAGAAACAAGATGTGGTAACAGAGGACTTTCCAGTATGTCTGAAATAGGTTGGCCTAAGTGAGAAACAGACTTAATTTTTTTCAGTGCTCATGGGAATCCCTTCCTTCTCTTATGTGTCCAGGCCATTCTAGGGGGAGGAAATA
The DNA here is from genome assembly GCF_004348235.1 of Phoca vitulina. Classification (NCBI taxonomy): domain Eukaryota; kingdom Metazoa; phylum Chordata; class Mammalia; order Carnivora; family Phocidae; genus Phoca; species Phoca vitulina. Next base: position 47,805,929 of record NW_022589705.1, on the reverse strand, counting down.
ATGCTTTACTAGTTGATAAAACAGAAGAAGGGGCTTTCTGCTAAGAAGCCTATTTCTCAGTATGAGTTCCTCCTATATCTTTACTTGATTATGAATATCCCCTTGAAAGTTCATGGGGGTGTGCCAGATACAGGGTCTGTTCGAGGAATGGACAAGGGGCTCAGAGAGTTATCTTGGATTCTAAGAATTTCTGAAAGTCATGACATTGACTGAGTTTTCATTCTTTGCCGGAGCCGCCAGGGCCTGGGATGAGAGATGGACTGTGTGTGCACTAGTAAAGGGCTCTCTGAGAACCACAGCAGTGGCCTGTGTCAGATGGCTGGAAATGAAGCCTGGCATAAGCACGACGTTTGCTTGGTTTCTACATTAAGCAAGAACTCTGAGGCAGGATTACAACACTGTGGACAAATACGAATAAAATCAATTGTGTTACCAAAGGCCGCAGCCACGCAAGACAAAGGAGAGACTAGGGGGGTGGGGGGCGATAACCAAAAAAAGAGAGAGAGGGAAAAGAAGAAGGAGAAGAAGAAGAAAGAAAGAAAGGGAAGGAACAAGGGAAAAAACTAGAAATATCAGAGAAGTTTTTCATTAGTGCTCTGATTGTCCTGTGGCCTGAATTATTGGGATGATTGCCTTAATGACTCACCTCAAGTGTTTAAGCAGCCTGCATACAAAACAATAGGCAAATGCACTAGAAAAGCCCCAGTAATTCTGGGAATAATTCCCCAAACGGTTGTTTTATAAGAACTGCTTTTGTCTAAAATAGCCCTCTTCTGAACATTTACCCCAGAGCATCAACATCGAGCTATTTATATTGATCTGCAGTTATTTCATATACGTCTAAAATTAAGTGTGGGTAGTTGCAAAAACATTGACAAGTCAACTAAAGTGTGAATAGTTAAAACGTTACCCTTGAGCAAACATTGCCAGAAATAGAGCCCTGCTCATTAATGGCTATTTCACCGGTTCAAAATTAATTTCTAAATTTAGTGTGACTGCTTCTTCCTATTCAATGGAACCAATGAAACCTGCAGCATCTAATCTCCCACTTGCTGCCTAAAGCCTTGAGTCCGTTCCGCGTTGACTCCACTTCATGTTTTTGTGCTGCTGAGAAACACCATCCACCCACACCCCCCCCCCGAAAGTTGGAATCATGCATGTTAGTAAGTATTTCAGTTATGCTGTTGACGTCAATGGAGTCATTAAATAGATTGCTGGCCCTCCCAGAGGCAAATCACTGCCAGGGACCTAGATACAGACACGTTTTTTTTACAAAGACAACCATCAGGTTTTGCTATAGCAGTAAGCCAGAGAAAGGGAAAAGTTTATACTGTAGCAGACCTATCTCCAAACACAGTTTATTTTTTTCTTTTGCATTTTAGTTCCGGCCTTTCTTTCTCTTTGGTTACAGTAGGCTCAGGCGATGCCCAGATATTGTTGCCTCGGTGTTTTGTGTGCAAAAGCATCTCCTGTCATTGAGACCGTGAGGGGCGGCACCCCACTTCTGAAAACGTGTCTCACCTTTAGCTCTACACAGCCCATCTTGATGTTTATTTGGTGGCATAAATCGTCTGGGCAAACCACTATTGTCTGCCAGTAAGGCTGTGTTTGACATATAGTTCCCTGCATAAAAGGTTTCTTCTGAACACGCACGCACACGCACAAGCACACGCACAACTTTGTCCTTTCTGCCACTTCTGTCCGCTGGTGGCCACAGCCCTTCATCTATGAATCAACCTTTATGCAGCCGCACGGTGCTGCGGCAGCGGGGCTCTGAAGCAAAGGGTGGAGGAGGAGGCTAGAGAGAAAGATTCACTTCTCTCAGCTGCCTCATCTGCAGAGCTGCCGCAGGAAACAGGAGGCTGCCCACGTGCCTGTGTCCTCCCAAACCCCAGCTGCTGCCTCCCTCAAGCCTGGTCATGCAGCTCCCAGGCATGTGGGAGAGAGCCCTTCAGGAAACGTCTGTCTCCTTCTGGGTATTTCTGACAGCTCTATTTACCTGGACAGCCCCAGGAGTCAGAGCCAAAGATTTACCTCACACCTGGACACCTCTCCCTCCCAGGCTCAGAGTTAGGGAGCCATCTTGAGCAGACAGCTTTCTTCAGATCTGGTCATCGGAACCCACCATGTTGGTTTCAGCTCTCATCTCCCTTTCTAACCGGCGCTCCCCTACTCCAGCACTGCCCCATTTGCTTATCAGCTCGTGTGTGTATGTGTATATACACATATTTATATATATGTTTGTTTTTCTTTTTTTATTTAGTATGTACATAAATGCCAGACATCTGACCACCGTTGGTAACCCCTTTTGGTTCATCTGGAGGCCTGGATCTGTCCCCCCTCCACCGTTGTTCCTTCTCCTATATTCCTGGCCCTGAGTAGTGGCTTCAGAGTCCATCCTTTATCTCTCTCTTTACCTCCAACAGCCAATTCTTGTAGCTGTTTCTCTAATCACCCCCTACCCCCTCCTCCTTAGTTCAGTGCTTCATCCCCCCATACCTAAACCATTATGTTGGTCCTCCCACTTGATCTATTGTCCTCGGGCCTTCCCCGTTGCAATCCACCCTCTATCCTGGTACTAGAATTACTCTTCTAAAACCCAGTCATAGTTATTTGCTTAGCTGGCTATCGTTTGCCTTCAACACAGGATCCCCACTTTTTACCAATTCCTTCAGAATTTTGCTCCTAATTCCTTCTTTGTTCTCATCTTTCACTTTAAGCCCCATGCACAGCTGATGGCAGAGATGCCCTGAACGTACTGTCCCTTAAATATGCCAGGCTCTTCTTGCCTTTCTGCCTTTGTACATGCAGTTCCCTCTGTCTGGGCTGCCTTTTCCCAAAAATATCACTCACATATTCAGCTCAGGGATATTCTTCCATTGTCAAGTGAACCAGTTCTTTCCACTCACTGATTCTTGGATTCTGAGTCAGGATTCAACTAAATACATAGTCTCAATCCAGATCCTGATCTATAGCACATGCTTAGTAAATACTGATTCCTTTACTCATTCCCATCTTAAAAGTCCGTTCCTTATCCTTTAAGACTCAGCATATATGCCATCTTCTGTATGTGCTCCCTGCAGCTCATCCAAAATTACTCTCAATTATTAATTATTATCTCAAAATCTCAATTATTGCACTTGCCATATTATGCTGTATTTATTTATTTAATTTTATTCCCTTTTAAACTAAGATTGTCTCAAGTTTAAGTACTAATGTTTTTTTTTTATATCCCCAATTTATAGAACATGACCTGGAATATAGTAGATGCTCAGTAAATCTTTATGGACTGAACAAGTACAAATGAGCATATGCCCATGCCTGAATCAGAAAGGATTTGAGAGCTCATATTTGGCTTGTCTAAATATCTTCTAGCTCTCAGGCATGTATACAATGCTGACATTCCTGGCTAATCTTGACTACATGTAACTTTTTTTCACTTGAAGTAAGCTCTTTCTCATCCATTATTCAGGCAGTGTTAAAATAAATATGATAAAAGTGGCAGTGTTAAAATAAATACAATAAAAAATGACTAAATGTGACTAGCTTATTATTCTGTATTATCTCTTAGTGCCAAGTACAGTGCCTCGCACAAAGTAGGTCCTCAATTAGTATATTGAATTGAACTGGGCTGGGAATCCCCGGGCCAATACCTTAGACAAATTACTTCTCTGAGACTCAGTTTTTTTGTCTAGAAAGTGGACATTTTAATATTCTATCGTGTAAGATTGCTGTGTGGGTTAAATGAGAAAAGGTATTCATGTAGTGGTTAAAAGTAAAGACTCTGGAGCCAGACTGCCCCTTTCAAATCCCAACTCCATTAGTATGTGGCCTTGGGACAAATGACTTAACCTCTCCATGTCCCAGTCTCCTCATCTCCAAAACCTGGATAGAGATTTTACAAACCTCATATGTTGGTTGTAAGGATTGAATGTGTGAACATACAAAAAGCACTTAGAAAAGCTCCTGACACTTACAAAGGTGTCAATATTAGTATCATCTTATTAATCATGTTATGCAACATGTTTCCCACAGCCCGCAGCCCATAGCAGGTAGTCAGTGTGCGGAAGCTGAGAGCCCAGGCCTGCTGGCATAAGTAGGGAACCAAAACAGAAAGTCCTGTGACAGATCTGTCTAAAAGGTTCTGATCTACTTCCCTTTTATAGGAATACAATCTAGAAGGCAAGCTGTCTTTGAAGTTTAAGATTCGTTTTCCTTGAAACCATAAAAATCTGATTATATGGAAATACATTTGGAGCTGAAGGTAGGACACCATACGAGGATGGCTCTTTCTCCTAAAGACAGATTGCAGAGAACGCTCAGTTAGGACTCTGATAAACTGGATCATAGTTAACTGAGAGCTTTCTCTTGCATAAGCGTGAGAGGACTTCGCTTTATAGGATAGAATAATTGCAGCTCTACAGCTCATTACAGTTGTATTTAAATACAGTGTTCAGGGCTTGGTACCTACCTGCACAGATACAGGCTTTTCAACTCGGGGAGCTCAGCAGAGATGAGCAATGGAAGCTGGTCCAGAGCTTCCCTTTGCAGAGAAGACAAAGCTTACTAGCAGAGGCCAGCCTAGGGGAGGGCTTTGACTTCTTTTGGAAAGGCTCTTCTGCCCTCTCTCAGTTTCTTCTGAGAATGGGAAGGCCCCCTCTTACCCACCTGCTTCTTTCTCTTCCCTTTATTGGGAGGGAGGAAGAAAAGAAGGAGGTCAGGGTTGGCCTAGAGAAGGATGAACATGGATGTTGGGAAATGAAGGAGGAAGGAAAAGAACTTTCTAAGTTCCCTGTTTTCTCCCGCCTGCATCCCCAAAACCACATGATCCTTGGGGGCAGGGTGAATTCTGCTTGCTTGCTTCTGATCAACCCCTGGCCAGCACTTTATGGAGTTGCCTTTAGAGCTGTTCTCGGAAGCCAGAAGCATTTCAGGGAACAGTCTTTCACCCAAGAGAAGGGAAACAAAGCAGGGACTGTCTCCTTGAAATAGAGAACAGGCAACAGAACTCACTGGATCTTTTTCTTAGTTTATTGTCTTGACTTACTCCCAGCCAGAGCTGTTGACAAGTACCAAACGTCACGCCTCGGAGTTTTGTCTACTTTCCTGCCTCCCCTTTGGCTGTGTGCGTGGCGTGAGGTGGGGCCATGGCGATTATCCAGTCCGTCTGATCCGTGGAGGCAGCCCGGTCAGTACTGCAGTCTTTGCCCCTACCCCCTGACTTGTGCATAGACTTCACGTTTCTAGGGTCTAGTCTGGCTAGTACTGCTTGCCTAGCAAAGCATAGAATTTCAGAAGCTCACCTGCCTGCCTCTGAGTGCAGGAGAGGAAAAGAACTAGAAGTTATTCAAGTCCTGATATGTGCCAGGCACTGGGCTAGGCACTCTGCATGCATGATCTCACTTAATTCTCAACACTGAACTGTCCTGCAGATTGTTGTCCTGATTTCACAGATTTAGAAAAGGAGGCTCAGGGAATGGGGTCTTCTCAAGACCACATAATTAGTGACAAAGTCAGAACTGAAACCTAGGTCTGTATTTCTTGAAAAACACATGTTCTTTCCTCTAGTCTAGACCACGCTGTCCCTGCCCCGCCCCCATTGTAAACCTCGGAAGTTATAACTGACGGAACGGGGGATGGTGAGCATTTCACAACAGGAGAGCAAACAAACATACTAAATTACCTACAGCCTTCATAATTACTATGTAATAATTCCCTTTAATTCCTTTGTTATCTATCCATTTTATTGTAAGTAATAAAAAATGTGTAAATCTTAAAAGAGGTGTCTCATATATGCCCATTATCCATTTATTAATTTATTCCATAAATGTCTATTAGATGTTTACTGTATATGCGGCGCTGTGTTAGACACTGGAGATCGAATAGTGAAGAGAAGGAATTTAGAGCCTGACCTCGTGGGCCGTATAGCCCAGGAAATATTAAGAAAATAAACACAAGATTACACATTTGATCATTATAATGAAGAAACATACACAATACTATAATATTGCCTCACCTGTAAAAATGGGAAGAATACTAGTACTTACCATTAGGATTGCTGTAATAGTTAAGTAAGCTGTTATACGTAAAGCATTTAGAATACTGCCTACCATCTAGTATTATTTAGTGTTTGCTCTAGTTATTATTATCATTAGTTATTATTGGAATTAATGTAGATTAAGGGACACGGAAGGCCTTTGCAAATGACCTGGAATTTGCGACCTGAACACTGAGTGGGAGCTGGGTGGGTAGAGACGGTAAGTAACACTTTCCAGGTGCTCCAGCCTGAGATCTGGATCAACAGGGTGGTAGTGAAGAGCAAGGCCCAAGAAGCTGAGAAAGACGAGGTTGAGCAGAGCATTTGTAGGCCATGGGTGAAACGTGTAAATTTTATTCTTAATTATGTGGGAAGCCATGAAGGAATTTTGAGAAGAAGATTGATGTGATCTGATTTGAATTTCAAATACAGCACTTCTCCCTGGGCCACAAGTCTGGGCTGCTGGCCCCTCCTGTGGGCTCCCAGGGACATGTGCTTTCTCTGGCGCACTACTCGGCACCTGCCCCTTCCATCCACCTCGTGGCTAAGCAGGCGAGCTCTGGATCCAGACTGGCTGAGTTTAGTCCTGGTTCTATTCCTTTCTTTCTGTAGGACTATAAACAAGTAGTTCCACATCTCTGGGCTTTCATTTCCTCATATCTACAATGAGGATAATAATGAGACCTTCAGCAGAGAATCGTCGTGAGAGCTAGTTTAATATATGTAAAGGGTTTAGCACAATGCCACACACAGAAAGCACTAGATAAATGTTAATACTTTTTAGTGTATTATAACTGCCTATTTTCTTGATTACTTACACCTCTACACTGTGTACTCAGTGCCTGGCACAGGGCAGGTGCTCAAAAAATATTTATTGAAAAACATCATTGAGGGGCGCCTGGGTGGCTCAGTCAGTTAAGCGTCTGCCTTCAGCTCAGGTCATGATCCCAGGGTCCCAGGATCGAGCCCCCTATGGGGCTCCCTGCTCAGCGGGGAGTCTGCTTCTCACTTTCCCTCTGCCCTTCTCCCCACTTGTGTTCTGTCTCTCTCTCTCTTTCTCAAATAAATAAATTAAATCTTAAAAAAAAAAAAAGAAAAACATCATTGAAAAGAATGGACAGTGAAAGAGAGGTAGTGCAATGAATTGTAAGTAAAAGAAGAGAAAGAAAAATGGACTTCTTTGAGTTGGGGGTAGATTCCGATGAGGGGAAATTTGCTTATGGGGACAGAGAAACTGAATGACTTTGCAACTGCCCCGCTGCTCTAGCTTTGGGGAACTTGAAACAATGTCCATGAGACAAAAATATGTTTCAAGATCTGTGCTGCCAATCTGGACTGCCATCTGCACAAAAAGAAAATTGGGCTCCTGCAAGAGCTGCTGCATTCCCTCAGGCTACATGACTATCTGCCTGGAAGGCGAAGGTGAAACCTCCAGAGTTTTCCATTTGCTGGCTTTGGAGGACAGTCCCGCAGACTAAGAGCATGACACTGTGGCTTCCTTTTCAACCCTGCATTGCTAACAGAGGCTCAGTTCTGTGAAGTAAACCCACACCTTCAGTGTGATGCATAAGCATTGGGAGAGGCTTTCCATGGCTTTGCATCGCTGGGGGGTCTTAGGCTTTCAGTGGCAACCACTGTTCTACATCTCCATGCAGAGTGCCTGTCCTGACAAACAGTGAGTCCCTCAGATCGCCCCTGTGCCAGTTGGCTGCCGTGTGTGTGTGGGGGGGGGCATGCATGCTGGTTATTTCTTCTTTTCTCATTGCAAATTTAACCAGTCTGTCTCTCTTCACCTGGAGATCATTTCTAGGCTTCCCTCTGATTGGCTGTTTTCTCTATGCCCCTCACCCTTCCAAACCACCTTCCCTCCAGGCCTCTTAATCTGACTCAGAAACTTACCTATGGAAAGCCTTCTACAATTAGTCTTGCTTATTGTAATAATGGCCCACTCTTTATATATGGTATTGGGGCATACATGTCCTGTGTTGATTTTTAAAAACATAATTGTTCGTTATGCCCTTGGCATATGTTCATCCATTTATTTGGGGTTTTGTGTGTTCCATAAGCTAAACATTTTTATTATGGCCTGCTACCACGGAGGGGAGAAGGGAAGTGCTAACTTGAATAAGACTCAGAATCTGATCTTGAGTTTGCACCATCTGGAAATAAAAATGCAGAGTGAAAGGTACCTGGAGATACAGACCATATCAGTCAGGATTGTCCAAAGAAACAGAATCAGTGTGAGAATATATATACATATATTTATGATTTATTTTAAGAATTTGGCTCATGCAATTGTGGGGACTGGCAAGTTTGAATTTCTGGAAACTCAGGCAGGAGTTAATGCTGCAGTCTTGAGGCAGAATCTGTTCTTTTCCAAGAAACTTGTTTTTGCTCTTAGACCTTCAACTGATGGGGTGAGGCCCACCAACAATATTGAAGGTGATCTCTTTTACTTAAGGTTCACTGATTATAAATGTTAACCACATCAACAAAATATCTTCACAACACCTAGATCAATATTGTTTAAAAAGCCAGGTACTGTTGCCTAGCCAAGTTGACACATAAAACAAATCATCAAAAGGACCAACCAACAAATAAATAAGCCTGTCCTGGGTATCAGACCAGAATTATGCCCAGCCCTACACAAATAAAAAAATATAAGATCCAGGAGAATAAAAATCTTTATATTCCTTCTGCCTAATGGAGACTTTACTTCAAAACACGGCAAAATAGCCATTCTTCCCAGCTCACAGAATTGTTTTGAAAACCATATGATGGTTTGAAAGACCACAAGGGCAACTTGTTTGTATTTTGAACACCCCGACAGTCCCCAGCAGTGGCGACACACCTACTAAATGTTGGTGACACCACAGAGGCCCCACATTCTCACCATTCTCTCTGCTGAGCAGCTGCGAGAGAAAAGAAAATCTTGGGCTTCAGCTCTACAAGAATGCCAGTCATTCTGTGCCCTGTGTCTGGAGACCACAACCTATTACTGCAAACTCAGTGGCGAGAAATATCTCAAAAAGAGGTTGATTTAGCCAGAAATATCTTAGAGTGAGGTGAGCATCCCCTTTATGTATATAGTACTTGTTTCCACAGAAGGGGGTCTAGAACATTCATATATTCTTGAGGAAATTTGAGGTCAACCCCATTCTCTAGGTCATCTGTGAGACACTCTCTTTCACAAACATGGACTCTAAAACCTCCTCACGCCCGTGCTTTCTCTGCATCTTGTGTTCCTGCCACTGAGAACGCACACATCAGAGATGACACCTCTGGCCCCTTTTGCTGAGCACAGAGCCTCGTGTCCACCACAGCGCCCAGCTTCTGGTCTCACCTCCGCAGTCCACATCTCAGGGGGATCCCTGGGTACTTTACCTGTGAGCCAGGTGGCTCCCATAACCACCTCTGTCTGGAACATCTCACACCTATGATCCTGCCTTCAAGGTGCAATTTCCTCCTCACCTCATTTACCTTTTGATAAAGAATTGCTCTCAGCAAATTATTAAACTGAACCAACTATGGATGCTTTCTGGCATTCAAGGCATTGCCATCTCAGCTGGTTCTTTTTACCTCAATTCCTGCCTTTTCTCCTGATCTTGAGTCAGTGGTTTTACTCAAGTTGTAGGCACACTTATCTTTACCTCCTCTTTTACTGCAACAATGGAATGTGCTCCTTCTATTTCATTTTCTGATTTTGTTGGTGGGATTACTTACTACCCCCTACTCCTCAGGTTTCTATGGAGGGGAGTCACTCCGATTTTTAGCAGGGAACCATGTTGGGGAAACATGCCCTTTTCCCCATTCTGTGTTGTCAGGGAAAAGAGCAGAGTTACACTGGGTAGAATTTGTAGCGGAGACCATTTTTGCCTCAGTGAACCATTTAGCCCTCTAGAGATTTGGCAGAAAATGGAATGTGTTTCCCTGGGAGGTGGTTCATTCTGCGTGTCCTGTTGGAAGAGCACGTCTAGATAGATGTAGAAAGTTTAACATGAGATTCTCTTATTCAGAAGAAGGGCAGATTCAGCCAATTCTGAGATTTTCCCTGCATTACGAGCCTATATGATAGAACAGTGGTTGGACAGATCAGTTTCAGTGCTACACTAGCCCCAAAGTGTTTTCTTTGTTTCCAAAGGATGCACTCTAAAACGTTTGTTTCAACCATAAAACATGGGGGAGAAGTGTTAACATAATATTAAACCCCTGCTAAGTATGAGATTTGCTATTAGGAATTACAATGAGATCTTTTCCTCATCAACAACCCTTTAAGAAGTCATTATCTCGCTTTTCTTAACCAACGAAACCATGCCCCGGTGAGGGCAGCTACTAATATAAAGACACTCAGCTAGTAAGTGAAAATGCTAAGATTTGAACCCTGGCTTGTTTGGCTCCAAAGATACTTGGCACTTGTCCTCTGTGCTGTTAAATACATAAAGTGCTATAGGTCATGGCCACACAGGCATCTGTCTTCAAGGTACATACACACCCTTGAGGTCATGTTTACGCCTGCTGCTCCAATCATACTCAGCGTTCTCTGGACAGTGCCCTCCTTTTCCTGTGCTACATTTAATCTACTCTTTTCTCCAGATTCTAGAACTATAGAGAATTTAAAAGAAAATGTGCTTCAAGCCTTTCAGGGAAAGAACTGAGCCAACAGGGAGGTGATAGTGACTTTCTCTCTTCCGGGAATAAGTCCCCTTCACTGAAAGGTATTTTTGGTATTGAGTAGGACATCCCAACAGGGAAAGAAGGCAAGAGAGAATTTTTAGGACGTAGCAGAGCAGTGGGAGACTTATCTCCAGAGCATTACTCACTGCTTAGAAGATGTCCCCAGCCTCTGACATCACAAGGAGAGAGAGTTAGATTTCAGATCTGTAGTGAAACTGGGGTGTGCCTCTCTTGAACACAAGGAGGCAGCTGTCCAATTCCAGGCTGGCTCTGGAAAGTCCCGTTTTGAATAATTTGCTTCTGATGGTGTTTTGTTCAACTTCTTTACCTCAAGTGAAACTCTGTGACTTAAACGAAAGAGCACTGAGCTGGAACTCGGGAAACTAAATTTTAGTACCAGTACTAACCAGGTGTGTGACCTGAGGTAAATCTTTTAACCTCAGACTTAGTCATCTTTATTTTGAATTAGTTTTGAGTCTTTGCGGGTAGAATCCAATCTTACAGAGCCTTCAAATTTCCAAAATGGCTCTTGGCCCAGAAATGGTGAGTGTGTGGGTGTTGGGGTGGATAATTTTTTGTCAGAGAAGAAATAACCCCGAAGCTAGTTACTGGTGAATTTGGAGTTCAAGCCCAGGTCTCTGGTCTGGCTCCTAAACCTGGGCTTCTTCCACCCTTTCCTACCCTGACATTAGGCCATATTATTGTTGCGTAACACAGTGTATCTGTATTCTTTTCCTACTCCCTGTCAGCCTTGCGGTTGGCACAGTTTAATGGCAAATGGTCACTGAGTGGTTATGAGTGCTGGGGAAACAGAAATGGAGGGGACATGGCCCCTCACTGAAGCTTAGAAGCATTCTCATGGGGAGTTTCTGGAGCCAGACTGCCTGGGTCCCAGTTCTACTACTTATTACACTAATTACTTCTGAAACCTTCCGTAAACCTCAGATTCTTCATCCTCATCTTCTCATCTTTAATACTTTCCTCTTAGACTTATTATGAAAATTAAATGAGTTATTTCATATAAAAACGCTTGAAATAGTGCCAGTCATAGAGCAATGACTGAATGAATACATAGTTGTCATTATTGTTACCACTATATATGTTGGGTAACTCCCTTACACCAGGAGTCTTAGAAGGTTGTAACAGGGTCTTGTTCATTGGCACTTAATAAATGTTTGTTGGATCCAATTATTTAACAACTATTTACAATGCCTGTACTATATGCAAGGCCTCTGCTGGATCCTTGTTAGAATCTGACCACCTACTTAAGAAAAGTCACCGTGGGGGCGCCTGGGTGGCTCAGTTGGTTAAGCAACTGCCTTCGGCTCAGGTCATGATCCTGGAGTCCCGGGATCGAGTCCCACATTGGACTCCCTGCTCAGCGGGGAGTCTGCTTCTCCCTCTGATCCTCCCCCTCTCATGCTCTCTGTCTCCCATTCTCTCTCTCAGATAAATAAATAAAAAATCTTTAAAAAAAAAAGAAAAGTCACCGTGTTTTAGAGCTTATAGAATTTGCAAAATTTTTCTCTTTAGCTATTCCTCTCTTTTTTTGTGTGGCTCTTGTTTAGAAAGAGTTAAAGGAAGGAACTGGGAAGAAAATATTCTACATATATTCTTACTGACTTATTCAGATAGCCATTTGGAGGAAGTGGAATTAACAGTAGGCCAATGGGAAGATTAGAATCTTTTCTTTCTTTTTTCTTTTTTTTTTTTTTTTTGATCGAGAGAGCACAAATAGGCAGAGCGGAAGGCAGAGGGTGAAGGAGAAGCAGGCTCCCCGCTGAGCAGGGATCCCAATGAGGGACTCAATCTCAGGACCCTGGGATCATGACCTGAGCTGAAGGCAGACACTTAACCCGACTGAGCCACCCAGGTGCCCCTAGAATCTTTTTTAAAGAAAAAAACCTCTTTTAGAACTCTGATGTCAGGCAAGAGAGTACTACCTACTTTTAATGGGTTATCTGTGTCAGACAGAGAGAGCAGCTCATTCTGTCATTCACTAACCCTCTCATTCATTCATTCAGCATCGAGTGAATACTCACCATTACACGAATCGGGCGTTGTGCTGGGCAATGGGTATACAGAAATGAATAAGACACAGTTTCTTCTCTGGAGGAGCTCACAGTCTTGTGGGGCAGATAAATATAAATGGATATACAATACAGTGTGATAAGAATTTGCCTAAAGCACAAATAAGGTGTTCTAGGTACACAGAGGAAGGTGGGTAGTGAGGAACAGGATTCTACCCTAGGTACTCTCTAACAAGTAACACTGTGTTGCTATACCTGGGAATTTTACAAATGACTTTTGTTGAATTCTTAAAAATTAGTACTTCTCATAGCTAGCTCATTCGTTACACAGCCGAGTTTTTTTTTTCCCTTTTTTTCAGTCATTTCAGCTCAAGTCAGTGTGTTCATGAGTACCTATTATAACTGAGTGCCTTAGGAAAATACAGGTTAATTTTAACCAGAGTCACTAAGATGAGGAAGTAAGAAGGTATAGGAGGTATGACTTGAACTCTGCCTTGAAGGATGGGTAAAAGTTCATAAGGCAAAAGTGAGAAATACTATTCAAGAACTCAGATCATGCTCCAACAAAGGTATAGTGGCCCAAAGAGTGTTGGCTGAGTTTTTGGAATGAGAGTCATCCTGGGGGATTCATGAAGAGAGGATAGGGTGGAGGTATGCAGTAGGAAATTAGGCAGGAAAGATCAGTGGGAAAATAATAGGAGGCTTTGTATACCTAGCACACAAATCGAGATTTTTATTTCTTGTGCAGTGAGGTGCCCGTGGTATTTGTTCTGCAGGGGACTAAATTAGCAGAGCTGTGCTCCTCAGGATGCTTAGTGTGGTATTGGCCATGGTGGTAGTAGATGATGCTAGGCTTGGAGTCAGAAAACATCAGAGAGAATTCCAGTTTGTCCATCGATTATCTGTGTGGTCTTGAGTGAGTTGGTAACCTTTCTGAGCTTTATTTTAACCTCCTCACCTGCACAGTAAACAAGTAGAAACGTCCCACAAAAGAGTAGCAGCAACAACCACAACAGCAATTTTCATTGATCATTATTCCTGGTGGCATTGGGTGAGGCCATTTCTATGTAATGTCTAAGCATCGGACAATTCTGTGAGTTAAGATGTTAAACATAAATGTACCATATGGCCTACCACTTCCACTCTTTGGTGTATATACAAGAAAACTAAAGACATATATCCAACACAAAGTCTTGAATGTAAGTCTTCTTAGCAACATTATTTATAATAACCAAGAAGTAGAAACAACCTAATTAGGTCCATCGCCTGATGAATGGATAGACGAAAGAAACTATATCCATACAATGAAATACTATTCATCAGTGAAAAGGAACAAACTAAGAAGACATCCTGCATACGATATGGATGAACCTCAAACTACTCTTCTCAGTGAAAGAAGCCAGACATGAGATATCATATATGGTATGATATCATCAATTGTGTTTTATTTACATGACCTATCCAGGAAAAGCAAAGAGATAAAGACAAATGTGGGGAAGGAGCAGGAGACAGGATTAATCATAAAAGTGCATGAGGAGTGATAAAAAACGTTTTAAAGCTGATTTATGGTGATGGTTGCACAACCTAGCAACCTAGTAAATCTACTAAAAATTATTGAATTCTACACTTGAAAAAGTAAGATGTATTTTTGTAAAATAAGCCTCAATAAAGTTATTTTTTAAAAAAAACAACTCTGTGAAGTAGGTTCTGTTCTTATTCACACTTTACAGATGAAGATATTGACTTTTCCAAAGCCTCCATTAAAAAGTAGTGGAGGGGCACCTACCTGGGTGGCTCAGTCGGTTAAGCATCTGACTCTTGATTTCGGCTCAGATCATGATCTCAGGGTTGTGAGATTGAGCCACCTGTTGGCTCTGTGCTAGGCATGGAGACTGCTTGGGATTCTCTCTCCCTCTACTTCTGCCCCTCTCCCACTATGTGTGCTCTCCCTCCCTCTCTCTCTCTCTCTCTCTCAAAAAAAAAAAAAAAAAAAAAAAGTGGAGTGATGTATGTGTTAACTAACCTCACTGTGGTAATCATTCCATAATATATCCGTGTATCAAATCATCATATTGTATACCTTAAACTTACACAATGTTATATGTCAATTATAGCTCAATAAAGCTGAGTGGAGGGAAATAGTAGAGCTAGGATTGAAAACTCTTTCTGCCTGATTTTGAGCCCATGCCCTTGGCTACTGTCCATACTGTCCCCTTCTTTATGTTACAACGTGGTTGCGACAAATAAATTAAGCAAAAGATACATATTTGATCACAGTATGCACAGAGCAGGCATGTGAGTGACTCTCAGTAAATCTTAGCTGATGCTGATTTTTGGCAGCTGTTGGCCAGATGGTTTGAGTTGGAGTAAAAGCTATACAGCAATCCAGGCAGGAGGCACCAGGATCATGCCCAGGTAGCTTACTCTCCGGAGGAAAGAACAGGAGATGTAGAAAAGGAAGCCCAGCTAGGGTTATGCTCTTACTCTTCACATATTTCAACTTCTCCAAACAACCAGGTGGGACGCTTGGCTCTATTATGAGAGAAGACAAAGAACAGAAGTCTTTCTTTCCTTCAGTAAACAGCTGACACACGTTCCCATCATAAATTTTGTAATTCAGGATGTAAAACCAAATCCAACAACCCAACCCAGCCAGAAGGTTAAATCAATAAGTGTTAAATAAATAACTGTAAGGGTTTTTTTCTCCTCTGCCCATGAGTCTCCACTGGAGACCACGTGCTTCTGTGAATTGAAGTCTCCTCCTCAGTGTTCTCTCTGTGTCAAGTTTGGGGCAACAGCCTGCTCGGGGCTATGAATTGAAACTTTGAGGAGTTGAGATTTTTTGTGTGTTTTCTTGTCCATTTTCCCATCGTGAGCACCATCGTTAATGGTAATTTGGAACCACAGGTGGGACATCACTCTTAACATCTCATCTTTTATTCTGAAATGCTGGTAAAGCTGAAAAGCCAGAAACATAGCCTACAGCCTTGGCAAATGCAGGACTAGGTGACTTAATGGGGTTTTTCCTGAGTTACTTTCTATGAGTGATACTTTGTAACCCAGATGTGCCTGCCACATGGTGAAACTTTATTATTAATAAATCCACTTTCCTCCAAAACAAACAAGACAGCGTGGCAAACAGCACTGTTTGCTCTGTATACATCTGGGTTGGGTTTTCATCATTTCCTGGGACCGAGGCCCTGGTGCTTCCCATTGCACTACTGAAAAAAATGTGGGAATTCAGTTTGCCTATTTTGGCAACATAAACACAAGACAATTTGTGGTCATAAAGGCAGGACGCCCCGTTCCAGAAGGCTTGGTGGCAGCGGATGGGGCTGTGAGGTTCCCTAGGGAGGACAATATTGAATCTGGAAGTGCAGAGGACCTAGGCCTTGTGGTGAGGAGAAAATTCAGAACACCTCCTGGTTTTATGGCATTCACTCTTTGAGTCACAGTCCCCAGAGAGCCAGGAAAACCTAGTGTACGTCTGCCATGGTAATTAAGTGTTCGAATTTGAATAAGCTTGAAGAAATCTTACACATAGCAAAACTTAAGACTGCCAGCTTTGTTCCCAACCAGTCACAACTCATTCAAGATGCCTTCATTGGACGCTATGTGTGTAGCACCATCCCAAACACTGTGAGCAATATTAAGTTAGAGTCCTAGTCCTCAAGGAGATTGCAGTGAGCGAGGATGGAGATGATACTTAAATGTGAAACATTTAAGCATTTAAATAACACTAAGTGATGAGTGATGCCCTCCTCCTCAGGGAAGCCTTTCAGAGCTGTCCCAACTCCACCACCTGTTCTTTGAGGGTTCATCTTGGAACCCAACAATTTGATCGAATTCTATGAGAATAGGATCATGGAAAGGTCGTAAGTCTTGGATTTAAGGATAAGATTTAAGAAACCCTTAAATCTAAATCCCACACTGTCCACATATCAGCTGAATTGTAAACTCTCTGAGGACAAGTCTATTCAGACATTGTGTATCTCAGAACTTTGCATATATGCTCCTAAGTTCCCATAAAACGGCACAGGGTTGCAGATTGGATAAAAAGTCAGGACCCATCCATATGCTGTCTACAAGAGACTCATTTTGAACCTAACGATACATCCGGACTGAGAGTGAAGGGATGGAGATCCACCTTCCATGCCAACGGGCCTCAAAAGAAAGCTGCGGGAGCAATTCTCATATCAGACAAATTAGATTTTAAGCTGAAGACTGTAGTCAGAGACACAGAAGGACACTATATCATTCTTTTTTTTTTTTTTTTTTGCTCCTCAATCTTTTTATTTTAGGTCCTTTCTGGAGACTTGGAGCCCTCCAAATATAACAACACACCTCCTCCCATGGCCTTTACCTATGACCCTAATTTGGATGAGATGATTACTTTCTTTTTTTTTTTTTTAATTTTTTTTATTGTTATGTTAATCCCCATACATTACATCATTAGTTTTAGATATAGTGTTCCATGATTCATTGTTTGTGCATAACACCCAGTGCTCCATGCAGAACGTGCCCTCCTCAATACCCATCACCAGGCTAACCCATCCTCCCAACCCCCTCCCCTCTAGAACCCTCAGTTTGTTTTTCAGAGTCCATCGTCTCTCATGGTTCTTCTCCCCCTCCGATTTCCCCCCCTTCATTCTTCCCCTCCTGCTACATTCTTCTTCTTCTTTTTTTCTTTCTTAACATATATTGCATTATTTGTTTCAGAGGTACAGATCTGAGATTCAACAGTCTTGCACAATTCACAGCGCTTACCAGAACACATACCCTCCCCAGTGTCCATCACCCAGTCACCCCATCCCTCCCACCCCACCCCCCACTCCAGCAACCCTCAGTTTGTTTCCTGAGATTAAGAATTCCTCATATCAGTGAGGTCATATGATACATGTCTTTCTCTGTTTGACTTATTTCGCTCAGCATAATACCCTCCAGTTCCATCCACGTCGTTGCAAATGGCAAGATCTCATTCCTTTTGATGGCTGCATAATATTCCATTGTATATATGTACCACATCTTCTTTATCCATTCATCTGTTGATGGACATCTTGGCTCTTTCCACAGTTTGGCTATTGTGGACATTGCTGCTATAAACATCGGGGTGCACGTACCCTTTCGGGTCCCTACTTTTGTATCTTTGGGGTAAATACCCAGTGACACTATATCATTCTTAAAGGGTCTATCCAACAAGAAGATCTAACAATTGTAAATATCTATGTCCCCAACATGGGAGCAGCCAACTGTTAACCAAAATAAAGAGTCATATTGATAACAATACGTTAATTGTAGGAGACTTCAATACTCCACTCTCAGCAGTAGACAGATCATCTAAGCAGAAAATAACAAAGAAACAAGAGCTTTGAATGACACACTGGACCAGATGGACCTCATAGATATTTACAGAACATTCCACCCTAAAACAACAGAATACTCATTCTTCTCGAGTGCACATGGAACTTTCTCCATAATAGACTACATACGGGGTCACAAATCAGGTCTCAACCGATACCAAAAGATTGAGATTATTCCTTACATTTTCTCAGACCATAATGCTTTAAAACTGGAACTCAATCACAAGAAAAAATTTGGAAGAAATTCAAACACTTGGAAGCTAAAGACCACTCCGCTCAAGAATGTTTGGGTCAACCAGGAAATCAAAGAAGAACTTAAACAATTTATGGAAACCAATGAGAATGAAAACACATTGGTCCAAAATCTATGGGATACTGCAAAGGAGGTCCTAAGGGGGAAATACATAGCCATCCAAGCCTCACTTAAAAAAATAGAAAAATCCTGAATTCACCAACTATCTTTACATCTTAAAGAACTGGAGAAAAAAACAACAAATGATGCCTAAGTCACGCATTAGAAGAGAAATAATTAAAATTAGAGCAGAGATCAATGAATTAGAAACCAGAAATACAGTAGAGCAAATCAATGAAACTAGAAGCTGGTTCTTTGAAAGAATTAATAAGATCGGTAAACCACTGGTCAGACTTATCCAAAAGAAAAGAGAAAGGACCCAAAGTAATAAAATTATGAATGAAAGGGGAGAGCACCACTAACACCAAGGAAATAGAAACAATTATTAGAAATTATTATCAACAACTATATGCCAATAAATTAAGCAACCTGGAAGAAATGGATGCCTTCCTAGAAACATATAAACTCCCAAGACTGAAACAGGAAGAAATAGACAACCTGAATAGACCAATAACCAGTAACAAGATTGAAGCAGTGATCAAAAAACTCCCAAAAAACAAGAGTTGGGCCTGATGGATTCCTTGGGGAATTCTACCAAACATTAAAAGAAGAAATAATACCTATTATCCTGCAGCTCTTTCAAAAAATAGAAGCAGAAGGAAAGCTTCCAGACTCATTCTATGAGGCCAGCATTACCTTGATCCCCAAACCAGGCAAAGACCCCATCAAAAAGGAGAATTTCAGACCGATATCCCTGATGAATATGGACACCAAAATTCTCAACAAAATCCTAGCTAATAGGATCCAACAGTACATTAAAAGGATCATCCACCACGACCAAGTGGGATTTATCCCTGGGATGCAAGGGTGGTTCAACATTCGCAAATCAATCAATGTGATAGAACACATTAGTAAGAGGAGAGAGAAGAACCATATGGTCCTCTCAGTTGATATAGAAAAAGCATTTGACAAAATACAGCATCCTTTCCTGATTAAAACTCTTCAGAGTATAGGGATAGAGAGAGCACATACATTTTACATAAACCTATGAGCATGAGTGGGAATGTAGAGGGAGAATACAAGTCTAGCCCCATGTCCATGGAAAGTGACAGCATTTAGATACTCAGTAGAGAAGGACAGGATTGGGGAAAAGATTGAGATGGAATGATTAGAGAGTTAAGAGGAAACCCTGAAGTGTGGAACCTGAGAGAGGGCACTGGGTTGAGAAGCATGGCCATCAGCTGTGTTGGAGTAAGTTGAGGATAGACAGTGACTACCAGTTTTGACAACAGAATTCACTGATGATCTTGAGGAGAGCAGATTTAAAGGACTTATAAGGATAGAAGCCAGATTCAGAGTGGGTTGAACACTTGAGGATAGTAAAGCATATTTTTATGTTGATGAAAAAAATCCAGAGAGAAGGAGAAGTTACTGATGAAGAGAGAGGGGAAATAATCAAAGGAACAGTCCTAGAGGAAGTAAAGGACAGTGGGATCCAGAAAGCAGGTTGAGGCCTTGGCATTTGTCAGGGGCAGGGACACCTTCTCAGGTGAAAGAGGGAAGAAGAAGGAAATGGATTTAGGCACAGGTAATAATAATCATCATCATAGGTAATATTTACTGAGAGCTAACTATGTGGCAAGTAATGCTGTAAGTAGTTTTCATTTATTAACTCATTTAATCCTTATAACAATCTGATGAGATGGGTTTGTACACATAATCAAAACTGAGAGAGTTCTTTCTCATCTGATGATTTAAATTGTGGAGGGGGAGGCAGATGGGATATTTGAAAAGGGAGAAGATAGAACGTAGTATCACAGAAAGTTCTCAGTGGGACTTCCAGGCAGTATTGAGACTTTATTTGAGATTTGAGATCATGAATAAAAAGTGAATCTAACACAAAATCCAAATGGGTTTTCTACAGCATTCAGCAATCGTACTTTAGTAGCCTGCCTTGATATTTAACTTGGAAGCAGGAGTAATGTCCAATGCCAGGAGTAATAAAATATACTAGTATCCCCTACTAGCATCCTAGCCCTTGATAAATATTTCTGCAGCTTCTTTGGAGGCGTGACCACAAGGAGTCCTCCTCCTACCCTGCTATCCCCTAAGCCCCAGCTCAGAGGGAGAAACCATGGCCTCCACAAAAGAATGATATATAGAATGAACTACAGTAGCCCATCAGGATAATGATAGAAATTGACTGGCCAAGTTTGAGCTTTATACATATGAGAGGTCCAGACTCCATTCTCTGTCCTGCTGTACCTCACAGCTTGCCAGATTTCTGTCAGAGACATCTCCTCTGTCCAAGAAATCACCATTAGCTTTTCCCATTGCCAAGATCTCATGAATGGACAAGGGGTTCAAAACTTTTACTTGACACACAAAGCTTTAGACTGACAACAAGTAGCAATAGGTAACATTTTATTAAGCTCTTATTCTTTGATCAGGCTCTGGGCTAAGTGCCTTTTTATGCAATATCTCCCTTAATCCTTAAAACAACACAGTGAGGTAGATATTCTTATAAGGTTTATGTTACACATAAGAAAACTGAACTTTAAGGAGATTAAATAATTTTTCTAAGCCTGGGAAGTTAAAAAGTGGAGAAGCCAAGAGTTGATTCCAGAAGTCTAACTCCAGAATCCAGGCTCTTTTAACAAGTACATTACAGTAACAAATCAGTGAGCATCCATGCCAGATCAAACTATTTCGCATATCAATATGTTATCGTATAGTTGCTACCGTTCTATAAATTTTACTTAGAAAACACACAAGCTTTGCTTTCAACTAGATTGAGACTGGTTTCTACTCCCCCATGTTCTCAAAATAAAGGACTAATTCACTGGGAGTGACTACAGAACTTACGGATTTTATTCAGATTTCCTCTTTTCAGAGCAACCAGCCTGTTAAAGAGCTTATGGTTGTTGGTTTTTGCAAGCCCGCTGACCTACGCTGAGACAATTTTCCCTGAAGTCAAACGTGTTGACACATGTGCCACAGCCGAAGCTGAGCTCCTTGGACCCTAAGCACTGGCGATGACCTGATCTTTTCCCACCATGTAATTATGATTTGAGATTTGATCTTTACCACAAATTCCCAGATAATTGAGGTCAGTAAGAAAAGTTTAGTCTCAGTATCTGGGCATCTCAACTGTCCAGGTTATTTGTGGATCTACTGATAGTAAGCTATCATTACAATAATGACAAAAGCCCGAAGCTAGTTAAATGCTTAATCTATGCCAACTAAGTGCTTCATGTGCCTATTTCACTTATAACGAATTCTTAGGCAGACACTATCATTAACCCTATTTTGAAGATAAAGAAAATGAGATGGAAAGAGATTAAGTAACCAGCCCAACGTCACATAGCTACTAAAAGGCAAAATGAGGATTTGGAGGGATACTAGAGTCTTTGAAAGCCAAGTCATCATCTGGAGGCAGATAACCGTGGATACAAATCATAGCTTTACTACTTACCAGTTTGAAAGATGAAGTGAATGGTCTTGCATGGTTATTGCAGGAATGACAGAAGAATGCACAGAAAGCACCAAGTGCCTGCCAGGATTTGGATACTCATTAAATAGTAGCTATGGTTAGTAAATGGAATGAGCTGGAAACTTAACAAGTATCCCATAATTTTGATCCCTGTAATCAGTGAACATTTATAATTCAAATATCTGCCCTATATAAAATAGACTCTTCTCTCCTTATTAAGTGCCTAAATTACTCAGCTAATCAACTCTACATCCCCCTTCCTTCTGCTTTCTTAGAGGTGATCTGTGCCTGAGACTGTCTCAGATACTTTAATTCTATGTAATTTAAAAAAAGTGAAATAAGTATTTCTTTTGTCCTTTTGTCCTTTCTAATGAATTTAAGATATTTTTCCAATGACTTTATTTTTTTATTTTTATTTTTTAAAGATTTTATTTATTTATTTGAGAGAGAGAGAATGAGAGAGAGCGAGTACATGAGAGGGGGGAGGGTCAGAGGGAGAAGCAGACTCCCTGCTGAGCAGGGAGCCTGATGCGGGACTCGATCCAGGGACTCCAGGATCATGACCTGAGCCGAAGGCAGTCGCTTAACCAACTGAGCCACCCAGGCGCCCTCCAATGACTTTAGCTATGATGTTAGCAATGGTCCAGAGCTCCCTGGGAGTAAGATGAAAAACAAGGCCAGCCAGAGTATCCTGGTGACCCAGCAGCCTGCCATAATAACCTATTTGGGGATGACATGGTAATCTGGTTCATGGCATTTGGCTTCGTGGTTCTGATTATGACATATGATGATTCAAGTTTACTCATAAACACACCAGAACTTCATAAAATGACCTTTTCCAAGGTCCTTGAATTTCAGCAGGGAGGAAGGGAAGACACTGAGTTGCTCTAAACAAAGCAACATTTGTTTTCACACCACTTGCTTAGACAAGTGTCCCCTCACGTGCAGCAGCTATTTGCTATGGGGCTCTCGGCAGTGACTAAAATGTAACCGAAATTAAGGACAAATTCTGCAGTCCCCTGGAAAATCACACTCCCCAGGAAACGTTAGCCACGAGATTGTAACACAGTGAATTATTTCACTATGAATTATTTCATATATGAATTATTTCATATTTTTCAATATGAAAAATATTTTCATTCACTTCCTTGCTCACTCTTTGCCTGTATGGCCATTTTAAAAATGGTTGAATAGAATATTTATCAGGCCTTGCTATGTGCTTTGTACATACTGTACCAGGTCTATGGAGAACAGAGCCTGGGGTAAAATTATTTACCATCTTTGGGATTCCTTCTCCTGGTCTCTAAAATGGAGAGTTGGACTGCATCAGTAAGTCCCGAGTTTTATACATAGTTTAATAAAGCAAATTCAACATTACATTTTCATTTAAAAAATATAAGAAAAATATTTTCAGGAACCACAGGAAATAAGAGATTGACAAACACTTCTTAGCCGGTAGAGATATAAAAAGCATAGACTCCCAACCAAAGGGCCATTTGAATCTGCATGAGGACCAAGCATGTGATAATTTTTTATGTTCTCAACCTCATAAAATTGATTGAGAAACTCTGGACCAGATAATCTCTAAGGTTGTTTTCAAGTTCAAGAAGTCTATGGTTCTACAAAAGCTCCTCCCAATAAGAACTGATGCTTTTAAAGCTCAGAGAAGAGAGAGATAGTCTTCGAGAAGTGTAAATAATTAGGGCTTGAGAGGTGATCTGTCATTTCCAACGTTGACTTCTGATTGTTGATTCATAGACAAATGTGTGATTAATTCTACTGATATTGACCAAGTCTAATTAATTTAGGCCCAAAGTCAATTTTTGACTTGTTTTTATCAACTCCAGTATCTTAATGGCCTAAATTAGCCAGATAATTTAGTTAAGAGGTATTTATTAAACTACTTCTGTTAACTTTCTCTTTGACTCTTGTGCTTTGCAATCAGTTAAGTAATAAATTTAAAGGAAACAGCAATATTTTAAGTTCTTTCCTTTTAAAGCCATGTTTTATATGGATTTTCTTTGTATATGAACTTTTTTATGAATTCAGAATGATCAGACAAAAGAGAAGAGAAACAAGATTAAACACCATCAAGGAAAACATCAAAAAGCAGAGAAACTGGCAAGAAATTGACTGGGAGAAATTGACTGGACTTAGGAAAAAAAAAGTGAGGAATAAAATCCAAAAATAATTTTTAGGGAAAATCCCTGTGTAAAGGAAAAGAAGAGAGAGATACGACATAGGGTGTGTTTCATGACTCATATGCGTTGACTCTGTACCTGGATGATTCATTTGGTGGAAAACATAGCTGGGACAGAGAACTTTTTACTGGCCCCAGACTTTCTTAGAGTCATTTGAAGCTTTATTTTGTGTGCCTATTTTGTCTCACTTCTGCAAAATGGAAATATTAATTGCTTTTCAGAAATAGCCCTGGTCATTGTAGTTTATCTGTATAGCCACTTGAGATTTAGAATGAGATCATGGACTTTGGAATATGGAAAGTCTTTAAGAAACTGGGACAGGTTTGTTCCAAGCAACCTCTCTTTTCTCCTGACAGGAATAGATAGATAGGAGGTCCCCCAAGGGAGCCCTGTTGAGTAAGTCCAAAGGGGACAATCTGCCTGTTGGAAGGTACAGATAGATCAGTGCTTTCCAAACTTTTTGGATCATGAGTCATAGTAAGACATACATTAAACATCAAGACTCAGTCCTAACATACGTGTGTGTTTTATGAAACAATACCTTACTACATATGGTATACTTGATATTTTTTATTCTATTTTATTCTTTTGTTGTTTTAACTAAATACTGGCCAAGATCCATGAAATAGATTCTGTAACTCACTATTAGATTTCTAGGTGTGCCTCCCAATTTCTATCGTGTGTGCAACCTTCTCTAAACACACACATTGCTAAAATACACTACAGCCAGTTTTCAGGAGCATCTCTCTCACAATTTACCCTCATGCTGAAATGCTTGCATTTTCTCAAGCACCATGCTGTCTTTCACATCCCTGCACATATCATTCTGCCTCTCTACTCAAAGCACTTTACCATTTTCTCACTCCACCTCGCCTTTCTTCATCAAGCTCACCCCTGCTGGCTAAAACTCAATGCAGAGGTCAACATTCCTTCCTTTCAGTCTATATTGATCTGTTTTCTGTACTCTCCTGAGCATCCTGGGCTTATCTTTATTTCAGCCTTATCATGCTGTGTTATGATGATCCATTTATATGTTCTTCTTCCCCACTAGACTTGTCTAATTTATATCCCTAAGAAGTGGTCTAAGGTTTGACACTGTACCCGATTAATACATTTTGGTTGAATGAGATCCTGCCTACTGGTAGGCACTTGGTACTGAGTATCCGCCTCCTTATAAGTTGTAGTTTGTTTACTGCAAATAGGAAAGTATTTTTTTTTAATCGAGAATACTCATCTGAGTTGTGGTAGATGTGTTAATGCTCATTAGAACCCATTTTCTGTTGCTTATAGAAGATAGCGTTGCAAAGCAGGTAAAAATTGAGGCTTTGAAGCTGCACAGAGCTGGATTTGAATTCTGGCACATGAGTTACTAGCTCTGTCACTGTAGGTAAGTTACTCAATTTTTTTAAATCTCAGTTTCCTCACCTGCAAAATAAGAATAATAACATCTATGGCTGTTGTTAGGACTATGCAGATGTTAAATAATGGGATGTAAGCTCCATGAAGGTAGGAATATTTGTCACTTTGGTTCATTGTCATGGATTTAGAAGAGTCTCTGGCACATACTTGTATCAATGACTATTTTGCTCATAATAGGCTCTCAATACTTTATAGCAGCTCTGATTCATGTGAATTTCTTATCAAGTTTTGTACATGATTCCTTAGAATACACATGATGTGCATAATAATTTCTTATAAATCCTTTAATCAGAAGTTAGGCTCCTACCCATGAGGTGATACTTCCAAGACCCTGACGTTCAATGACTCAAGATGCATGTAGAAACATTGGTCTTCCTAGAGAATGTTGTATTTCATGCCGTTAGGCTAGAATTAAGTTTAGCCATTTCAGAGTTGATCTTGTGGGGTTTTCTCAGTTCTTTTTTTGAGTTTCCACGTACAGGTGTTTGATTCTTGCTTCTTTCCCTGTCTCTCTCTTCTAGTTATATATCCGTGAGCCATATTATCATTCACTACATGTTAGATAGACTCATGCAGATTCTGATTCAGGGTCTTGGGGAAAATGACTGTATTTCTCAGTGTTCTTAGACTTGTTTCCCTCCCTTCCTCTACAGAGATTTTGTGTGAGATCCATAAGGATGGAAAATCCATTATTACCTAATGTCCTTCACTGTTACCCATTTCATGAATGGATGTTTGTATTCCAAGGTCTCATCTTAGGCCTTTCCCATTTTCAGTACTTTTATAAGTCACTTCTTGTGCCACATAAAAAAGGTATTGTTTTAAGGTTTTCCGAATGTCATCAGCTTACAGACATCTCTCATTTCTACTAGGAAGCAAAACAAAGAAACAAATTTTAAAAAGCAATTTTCAAACTCTTCCACAAACCAAGACAAATAAAATGATGTCATTGCTTCATTTTTATAATCCATCCAAATGAAAAGAATTCTCATAAGCATATACTCACCTAGCATTCACTTCTTCATGCATCTATTCAAAATCCACTTGATTATAGTATTTGCCACAGAATCTCTTAGTTAGTAGTGTTAAATGATCCAGATTGTTAGCCACTGTGGTTGCTTGCCATATAGTTCACATGGTAAGAACAGGGTTGTACATGATTCTAAGGAATCATGTACAAAACTCCAAAATCTATTATTCCCTACTCTGTTGTATGTAAAAGTCTGCCAAAATCTGTTTTACTCATTTGTGAATGAATTTTAGGTATCATTTCAAAGTGTATGCCTTATCATAAATTCCTCGGATATATTAAGAGGGCATGTATTAAAAAGAATAGTACATCCTGTGATACTATGCTAATGTAATATCTAACTAAATTCATCAACAGAATGATATATTAAAACACTTTCATTCTCACATTGACTTTTGTTCTCAAACTTATGATTGCCCCTAAGTCACTAGAGTAATATCAGGCTGGTGGGGCTTCATTAAAATTTTAGAAATAGGAGGACAAATATATTTTGGGAGAAAGAGAATACATTTTGGTAAGTGGAATTGAAAGAAGGAGAAGCTTGCCTGACTAGCCAATAGGTCTCACTTAGTGGATTCGGTGATGAGGAACAGAGGAGACCACAGAAAGGCAGAGCTTTCGGGAGAAACAAAGAGGGTTAACATTTATAGAACACCTACTATGTGCTAGGTGCTTCCCAGTCTTTTACATCCACACTGAAACTATGGGGAAGATTATTGCATACGTTTTAAAGATAAGTAAACTACTGCCCATAAAAAAATTTTTTTTAGTCACCTGTCCAAAGTCACTCAACTCTAGGAGTCAGAGTTCAGATTTGAACCCATGCCTTTAAAACTCATGCTCTCTCCATTGACCACACAGTCTCAGAATACTCCAGTTCAACCTCTATGTGGCCGTTCAGGTGAATGTTGCACATGACATCATCTAGATTTCCACCTTACAAGCATTCCCAGACAAACTGAGGAAAGGTTCCACACAGTAGAATTGAGACATCATCTTCTCCATCTTCTACCCTGAATGGTTCCTCAGGGGGCATTGCTATGGCCTGAAATGTCTTTTATATGGATCTGAAAACATTTAGTGAAGTAGAAAGCACTGTGTTCCTGGTAGCCATTCCTATAGTACTTTTTAATAATAATAAATTTGATTGCAGAATGAAAATATTACAAGGAAAATAATATACTATGATATAAACTCATAAAGGCATGAATATTAAAATCCAACTAAATGCATCTTGGGGCCATTTGCTCTATTGCACAAACTCAGGCATCCGGAGGGTTGTTTCTCTATAGGGTTCTTGGTTCTGTCTCCACATGAGAAGACTTTCAAGGGTCCTGTTTCATTCTCAGAGTTGACAGGCTTACTCTGCAATTAGTAGAGTGGCTGGTCGAAGCCAATATTTTTCTTGAATAAATTTATTTTCTGGTGATTTTAGTTCCCCTCATCGTGAGACTTCCTGAGATACTGACTATAGAAGGGAATATTATCAGTGTAGTTCTGGGAGCCTGGTCAGCACTCAGATTGCATTGCTGGCCGCAACCTGGGACATCACTTGTCCTTGCCCCCAAGGCAGCCTGAAAACTACAGTATGGTGGAGAGGAGACCGTAGCACCCTCTCCCAGCTAAGAGATCTGCTAATTCACTGTACTTTGTTGATTGTGAGCTGCTTCTTTATTCCACCCTCTCATTTCACAGGTGAGGGGCAGATTTGGAATGACTTCCTTATGCTCCCAGTGCTGATGATAGAGTGTGGGCTGGAATCCACGTCCCCTGATTTGAGTCCAGAACTCCTTCCATTGCCCAGTCACTCACTTATTAATACATTCATCAAACATTTATTGGATGCCTATAGCTTGTGAGTAGCTGTGACTTCAAAGGTGAATTATGACCCGGACCCTGCACTCAAGGCCTTTACCCTGCTTTGTGTTTTTGATTTCCCAGAAGGTCTGAGTTCTGTTCGGAAAGCGACTCAGTGCCAGGACAATCTCTCTACCTTGGATGGATTGGACAATCACAGTTGATCATGTACAGCTCCATTTCTAGTATCCAAATATATTCTTCATAAATGGCCTATTCTTTGGTCTTCTAACTTTCTGACAGGGGTGCCTCAACCAAACATGGCATTACTGATAAATAGTATTTAAATGGGTGAACTCCAAAGGTCAAACTAGTAATACTACCAATAGGCTCCATTTTCTCCCTAGTAAAAGAGGGTCAGTACGGACACACATGCTTGAGTATATATGTGTGCATATGTGTGCATTGACTGTGGTTCTCTGAAACAGAAGAAAAGTGTTTGTTTGCTCATGAGTGGACCACAGTAGAAACTATGAGTATATTCTTGACCTCACACAGCTGCAACACTCATCAGTCTACCAATGTTGATTGAATAAGCAGAATTTTTGTCAATTGGTAATTTTTCAGAATTTCAGAACACTCTCTTCCCTTTATTTTAAGAACCCATCGTAGAACTTCTCCATTTGACTGGCAAGTATTTCCTGAGGGCTTGCTGCATTCCCAGCCCCATAAGACCTTTGGGCTATGGGAGGCTGAATCAGAAATCATGATCCTCAAGCCACTTTCACATTCTTCTTGGGGCTGTCATTCTTTGCTCCAGTTGATCCTGAGGTAAAAGAACTCATAATGTTATCTCTATGTCACAGAGAAGGAAGCTGAGTCCCAGAGAGGTTTAGTGACGTGCCAAGACCCTCAACACTAGTGACTAATAAAACTGGGACTGGATCCCCATTCTTCTTGCAAGAGGACAGTGCTCTTTTTGGTTTTTGTCTTGCTTGTTTTGTTTTGTGTTGTTTTTATCTATACCAGATTGCCTGCCTTTATTTTTTAAAAACAAAGCAGAGATTAGAGAAATTTTGGCAAACTCGTGTGACCTCATGATACAAGTATGAAATAAAAATGTTAAAGTTCATTTTAAATACTACCTGAAACTAGGTCACGAATCTCTTCTGTAATTCTTCCTTCCCCTGGGCATAATCGAGTTCCTTTCCCAAATGACAAGTTTGGTTTTTCCATCCATGTGAGTCACAAGCACCTTTTCCTTGCAGGGATTGCTGCTGAACTTCTCCTAAGGAATGACTTTGTGATGGGAGAAATACAACTAACGTGTTCCCTAGACTTTTACAACTGTAGAGAAAGCTCCTGCTGAAGCTTGGAACTTGCTGTTCATCCAGCTGATCAACTTTTCTGGAAGGTGGCCACTAGCCTCCTAAACCGTTGAGGCTTGCACTAGTCAGTTACAGTAAGCCTAGAAGCAGAGAGGGATTAGAACACAGCTTCACCGGGTGAAAATGGGGAAAACTACCCTGCTTGCAGATCATACTGCATTGTGTCTATACTGGTTTCTAGAGGATTTGAGAAGGACCAGAAAAGAAAGGACCCAGGGGCTTTGGAGAAAGGAGGTGATAGAAACGAACCGGACCCTGTTTAGCACCACTCCCTAGCTGGGTGCCATTCGTGAGACCTTCCCCTGCACCAGTTTCCATGTTTGTCAAATGAGCAAGAAGAACAAAGAGAATTATAGATTGCTCAGTCTGCTAAGTTTCCCTGATGGTCATACTACTGTTATCTGTGACCGCAATATGGGCTCTCATGTTGTGTAGTGTGGGAGAATCTAAAAACTGTTTTTTGGCTCTTGATCACCTTATTTGATTTATTGTAAGCAGATGACATTGAAATGAGCTTGCATTTGCTGAGCAAATCTGGATGGGCAGTGAAAGGTGGAAACAGGGAGTGGCCTGGGTGGCGGCAGGAATTAGAATAATAATCCCTTGCATTTTAGAGATTGCAGATTTCCCACACATTGTGCCATTGGATCCCTGCAAAGTCCTGAGAGGGCAGGTGGTATTTTTAGCCCTATTTGACAAATCAGAAAATTGATATGCTAAAAGGTGAAATAATGGCCAGAATTCACACACACACACACAAAATCTAGTGATAATATAAAAAGTAGAATAAAAGCCAAGCCCTTGCTTCCTTTTGCAATACACCAGAGAGTGATTAGAACCGACCATAAAGCATTTTAGCTATACTCAGATAATTGGCAACTGATTATAGCATACTGTTAACACAGGACTCCGATATCATTCTCCTTCTGGGCCTTTAGAACTTTGCCTTCGGCTCCCCTCCCCCAACCTCCTCTTCATCTAGTAATTCCTTCATTTTATCACTCAGACGCAACATCCTTCAAGAAGTCCCCAAGACTTTGTTAGGTGACCGTCCTATAGGTTCTCTTGACTCCCAGTGATTATCACCATTCTATCCTTACCATTGTAATTAAATTGCCTATATTGAAACATAAACTCTACCTAGGTGCTAAGATTAATTATTCATAAGTCATTCACTAGTGGTTATTTCTTCATCACTGTAACCCCAACCCCTAGCACGATAAACTGGATAAATATTTCTTGAATAGATGCTGCATGATCTACTGTAGCTTAAAGGGAATTTTGCTTCCACGTTACCGTCAGCACTAGTCAGAGGAGATTGAAAGCTCTTTTAAAACCATCTAGGACAGTACTGTTTCCAGAGGGAGGTTCTTAGGAAATGAACCAGCCATTTGCCTAAAATGTTAGGTCATTCCCAGAAGACGTAGAGTTGAAAGAGGACAAGAAATGTGATAAGGATGGAGGTTAGTGTTTGTGTAGCTATATGGGGAAAGAGGTAAGAGCAGATATTTTTGGATTTACTGGAAAACTTAGCCATGACACCCAGACTGCTCATGTGTCTCGTGCTATTGCTAGGAACCAAGCTTCCTGCCAATCCTCTGTCAGATACCAGTTTCCAGAAAGAGACTTGAACTTGCTATGTGGTTATTTATAACTATATCTTCCTAGTCTGTGCCAGGTTCAAAGACCCTACAGTTCCACTGATGTATGTTATAGGAACCACATATAGATAGAATATGATAAATATGGTAGATGAAGAGCAAGGCTTAGGACTCACAAATCGTCTAACTCTGAAATCCAGCACTTAACCTAGTACTTACATATACAAAATCCTTTGAAGTATTTAGGAATTGATGAATGTATTTTTTTTTTTTTTTAAAGATTTTATTTATTTATTTGACAGAGAGAGACACAGCAAGAGAGGGAACACAAGCAGGGGGAGTGGGAGAGGGAGAAGCAGGCTTCCCATGGAGCAGGGAGCCCGATGCGGGGCTCGATCCCAGGACCATGGGATCATGACCTGAGCCGAAGGCAGATGCTTAACCACTGAGCCACCCAGGCGCCCCGGAATTGATGAATGTATTAATGTAATCATCATAAAACATGAATTAGTCAAACCTTGGCAGTGAGGCCATTTCTGCAGTGGCAGAATCTTAAAGAGCATGCAGAGCTAGACAAGGGATGAGCATTACGGGCACTGTGCTGGACTCACAGGCAATAGTGAACAGATGGGCGTGGCTGCATTCCGATAAAACATTATTTACAAAAATAGGCAGCGAGTTGAGTTTGGTACACCATAGTTTCCTGACCCAGGTGGAAACTATAGCTACTCAGACTCATTTTTACGATTTCATTTTCTTCTGAAAAATCCCGACTTTGTTCTCTGTTGCCTACAGACTGAAGCACAAACTCCTCAATTCTGCTCTGATCTGGGCAGTGCTTTCATACCCGCCCGCCCTCCCCTGATACTTTTTCTTCTCTGTGCTCAACTCACATTGTTCCGTACCAATGACACCACTCCTAATGCTTTCTGCTTAACCAAATTCCACGCATTCTTTTGGTAGATATTCGCAACTGGGGATAGAGGGGTCATATCAGAGTCATCTGGGAAGCCTTTGACATTAACAGTGCTCATCTTTCACCCTAAATTCTGATAATGGGGGGTGGGAGGTGGGGGTGGGGACAGGTATAGCTTGAAAATGTTGCTAAGCTTATTCAGGCAACTCCCACTCTCCCCCCCAAACCACTGCTTTATAGCACTACTAAAATCCCACTTCCTCCAAGAAGCCTTCCCATACTCCACTCTCTTTCTTTAGACTCCCTTAACCCCTCATTGGTCAAAAAACTCACTTTTAGCACCTACGATATTTTTTGGCTATTTAAGTGTTTCATGTGCCCCGGCATTGCTCTAGGTGCTGGGGATACGGCAATGAACAGGACAGTAAAGAGCCTTCCCTCTGCAGGTTACATTCTAGTGACAAGAGGGACAGACAATAAACATGTGCCCACAGGAGTGAAGAAGATCATTTCAGATAATGAAAACAAAACAAACTAATGGGATAAGGAGTGACTGGAAAGGGCAGATGGAAGGATAAAAAGGTGCTACTTTATTTGGGAGAGTCAGGAAGGGCTTAAGGAATCTATCATTGAGCTAAAATCTGAGTGCAGAGATCCAGGGGAAAATAATTATGAGCCAAGGGAATAGCACATTTATCTTTTTTTTTTTTTCTCAGAAAATGCCATTGAACATAGCATGTTGTAGTAGAAAACCTAGGAGATGATTAAGAACAGTTCTCTCTTTTAGGATTGCCAGATAAAATATGGGATGCTCCTTTAAATGTGAATTTCAGATAAACAACAACTTCTTCTAGTACAAGGACTAAGTATAAATAAGAACTAAAAATATATATATTATTTATCTGAAATTTAAATTTAACTGGATTCTTTGTTTGTTTCTTGTGAAATCTGACAAGTCTACATTTTACTCATAGGAAAAAGTGACCCAGGGCGATTTGTGTCTAATATCATCCAGTTACTTGGAGCTGAGCTAGAATCAAATCTGAATCTAAAGCAGAAGCAATTCAATTTGGTGTTGATATTTTCGAAGTTTCAAATGTTCTATGTAGCTCACGTATACACTGTCAACTCAGTAAAGAGAGTGAGGTTTGATGAATGTACCGGTATTTTGAAAGAAGAAAATTGTATCATTATGAGGGTTTGAAACTTTAGGATTCACTGAACTATTCTTAGTTATTTGGAAATGATATACACTTAGTCCTGGAAGAAGATTTAAGGAAATACTAACTGCCATTTGGTAATATCTCTCCGGGAAGGCCCTCTGTTAACCACTCTGTAATGCAAATATAAATAACTGGATACACTTTAAGACACAAGACATAATGTTCTGAAAAATGATGTAGCAGAGTGGTCAGAAATGTAGACAAGTATGTGATTGGTATGGCAAGTGGGTTTAAGACACCTCCAAATTACTCAACCTCCTTTGAGAGTCAGTTTCTTCTTCTATAAAATAGAGATAATGCTCCTTCTAGCTCTCCAGCATCTATGAGAATGAGATGATGGGACACAGGAGAAAGCACTTTGCAAATTGTAAGTATGATATGATGCTTAGTGGGTGTATGTCCTTTTCAGTTGCTCATTGCAGGTGAAAGTGAAGGAAGACTACCCAGATTGGAAGCCTCACAGGTGTACAAAGTGTAGCAGGAGGATGAAGAGCTGTGCCTTTGAAGTCAGACAGTGAAGGTAGAACATACTAGGACTGTATGGCTTCAGGCAAGGTATTTAACCTTCTTGAGCCACAGATTCATCTGTAGAGTAGAGATAAGAACACTCAGTACATTTGCCAAGAGAAATAGATAATTGTAAGAAAGCACTCCTCGTGGCACCTTGTGCATAGAAGACTCCCCATGAATGGTGTTTGTTACTGGAATTCTCTAATAACAACAATCGTTAATAGTATCAATGCCTCCAGCAGCCACTTAGTGCTGCTGACGTGCAAGGCATCTGACAAACCGGGACCTCTTGGGTACCTGTTTTATGGTTTCATTGTTTAGGGGAACCCTTGCCAGGCTGAACAGAGTGAGCAGGCCTGGGACCCTGGCAGCTCGAGTCAGGTGGCTGCTGGGCACGTGCAAGATTCAGGTGCCAAAGGCATCTCAGGTAAGAGGGCTTCTGAAGAGGTGAATTATTCTCTCCCTTCCCACCCAACTCTCCCACTTAAGTCCTTTCCCTGTACTTCCTTGATAAGTCTTAGAGTAATAGAACATCAGAGCTAAAAGAGACCCCAAGACATCATCTCTTCCAACACTTGCTTTTCACAGCTGAAGAAATGGAGCTCAGAGAGGCTGAGGGGCTTGTCTAGGGTGAACTGATGATAAACCTGGAACGAGAACCCAAATCTTCCACTCTCACTTCAGAACACTTGCCCTTGGGAGGTGGTTTCACCCTCACTGTCTCAGTGCAAATGCAGGATTATCTCCTTAAGAGTTAATGTTTGAATGAACTTGAATCTGCACGGAATTCCCTGGGCAATGCTTTGCACCTAATAGTTACCCTGAAAAATATCTTTAAATGGAATCATATTTCTGGGATACTTAATTCTCTTACTCAGTTTTTGGAATTGAGGATCAGCTTAGACTAGATCATCTTTAAATGACCTGGTTCATTTCCCTGTGCTTCGGTGTTTGTGAATGCACACTTCCGACAGAAAGCGTCCTTCTCTAATTCTGCCAGGCAGCCAATCCTTCTTTCCCCGGCTCTCTCACGGCCCCAGTGCAGAGTGCTGTACCAGTGCTTCCGTTGACATAGCACAGAAGAGAGGCTAAGAGTGAGATCTGGAATCAGCAGAGAATGAAGATCCTGGCTGCAACTTACAAGATACTCAGTGACTAAACCTACGTTTCCTTATCTGTAAAACAGGGAAGGTGGTACGTACCTCCTGAGGTGTTCAACAATGGTAGCATGTGAAGTCCTTAGAATGGTGCCTGGCACATAGAGCCCTCAGTCAGGGCCTTAGATTGCATCTCCATTTGCACATTGATGTGTCTGCCTCCCCCACTAAATACGATCTTCTTCAGGTGCAGAACCTTGTCTTGGTTAGTTTTGTTTCTGTGGGGCCTGGGACGGTGTCGTCTGGTACGTAATAGATACTCAATGTTTCCAGAAGGGAGGAAGAAAGAGAAGGGAAGGAAGGAGGGAGGGAGGAACCCTTGTGGGATGCAGCTGAGCTCCAACCCAAGAAACCAAAGACCTGGCTTCAGGCCCCACTTCCCAGTTGCTAGCTGTGGAGTGGTAAACTGGTCGCTCAATGTGTGTGAAACTCATTCTCTTTATCGGCAAAACGGGATTCCTAATACTCACTTCACAGCATCCTTCGGAGGATAATTTGAGACCATGTATGTGAGAATGTTTTGTAAATTAAAATGGCCTTTCTGAATTTGTTGTGAGTATCATCATCGTTATGACAAGATCCGCCTTCTCTGTCTTGTTGATTTTGCTTAATAATTAGTTAGCCACCGTGCCGTGATGCCTGTCTGTGGAGTAGAAGGCACTGTGTCAGCTGCTGTGAGGAGGTCTCCGCCTTCAAGATGTTTACAGCATGGAAGGGAGGTCAGGACCCGTGGCTTCCGCCCCCCACCATGACAGGTAGTCAGAGAGATCTTTTGGGCAGGGGCCCTTGACCTCGATCGACCTACCTCAGTGAGTGCCCAGCGGCCGTGGTTTCTGAAGTGGCCCCTAACAGCACATGCATGCCAGGCTTGCCTGAGCTCGTCTTTGGGATGCTCCCTCCTTTGTGAAATGTCACCAGCGTTGTGTTCTCATTTCCCTCATAACACACATTTTAAAGCAGCAAGCTGTATTCCCCATGACGTAAGTGGTGCCGTGGCACAGCAGTTGGGCAGAGGGTGGCCTGATGCCAGCGGAATAGAAAGTCAGGGGCTGATTCCTGGCAGCCCACTTCCCCACTCTGAGCGCCGCATACGGGGACCTGCTCTGGGACTTTCATCTTCACCCCCACGCCCAGACCATCTCTCTCCTTAGGTATAAATCCCCGAGTGTGTAGGTCTGAGAGCCCCTGGAGAAACACAAATAAAGAGAAATTTTGTTTCAATGCCCCTTATACCCCATCAGGGAGCCATAAAGCCTTTTCAGTGTGAAAGCAGCTCCTTATTATAGCGGCTCCCTGAAAGCATTGCCTAATTTCCCCACATCCAAATGCAGAATTTTTTAACCTACCCTTTTCATCTAAATGAAGCATTTAAATGGATGTTAAACCTGCGTTCTTAACTCTGGAGGCTCAGCTTTCTCCACAATGTTTAGAAGTTTCAGCTCACGTGGGTATCGTATTAGTTTTCTATTGCTGTTGTAACAAATCGCACAAACTTTGTGGCTCAAAACAACACAAATCAAGGTTTTGGCAAGGCCATTCCTTTCTGGAGATTCTAGAGGAAAATCCATTTTCTTGCCTTTTCCAGCTTCTAGAGGCTGCCTGCATTCCTCGGCTCTTGGCCCTATTCCATATTCAAAGCCAGCAATGGCTGGTTGAATCTTTCTCACATTCCATCACTCTGACACGGACACATCTGCTTCCCTCTTCCACAAAGACCTTTATACACTGGGTCTATGGAGATAATCCCAAGCAGTCTCCTTATTTTAAGGTTAGCTCATAAGCAACCTTATTCTCATCTGCTACCTTAATTCTCCTTTGCCATGTGAGGTAATATATTCACAGGTTGTGAGGGTTAGCACCGAGACATCTTTGAGAGGCCGTTGTTCTGTCTACCACAAATACTGAGAGTGACATCAAGATCTCAGGATGTCTCTATAGCAGTGTTTGGCAAATATGGCCCATGACCAGCCACTTGTTTTTGCAAATAAAGTTTTATTGAAACCCAGCCACATGCATTTGTTTATGTATTGTCCGCGGCTGCTTTCGTGCTTAAAAGGCAGAGTTGAATATTCACAGAGACCATATGGCCCACAAACCTAAAAGGATTGCTGTCTGGCCTTTTTAAAAAGTTTACTGACTTTTCTCTGTAGAAGCACATCTATCTCTGATTGTGACGATACTTCTATAGAACATCACTCAGGGAACTTCTGGATATCTTCTTCATGTTTCCCACTCCCCTACCCCCCCCCCTCATATTTTGAAATTCCTAGCAGTGCTTTGCCTGCCTCTCCTCTACCCTCAATACCATAGAACTACTGAGCCCTTACAGTAACTCCAAGCACTATACTGTGTTGTCGCTTTACTTTGATATATGCTGGTCCCTTTGCTTAGAATGCATTTACCTTCTTTTTCTATCTTCTGTCAGGCAAGCTCCTATTCATCCTTTAAAACCTTCCCAAGGCATAATTTCCTCCAGTAAGCCTTCCCCAACACCCCTACCCAAGGAGAAGTAACTACTCCTATTCTCAAAACAGTTTTTCGGGACTGTAAGTGCCTCGGTGGCAATGACTGCTATATTTACCCTTCTTGGTATCCCCTGTGCCTAGCATAGGGGCTGATGTATTTTGTATCCAATAAATATTAGTCCAATTGAATAGTACTTTAAATATTGCCAGTCAGAGATGAGGCATAATATAATGGCAATAACAAAAGGTTCTGTAAAAATTCAGAATTGGTCTCTGCTGTTACATGGAGGCTGTGTGATCTTGGAGATGTCAAGTCTCATCTCCTGGCCTTGGTCTCATTGCCTATGAACCAAGGAGTCGGGTCTCTAAGACCCCTCCAGCTCTAATGGTTCTCTCCACTATGGAGCATTTGGCCTGGTTCCTTGCCGATGCTGAGGATAGAGAAATCTCCTGCATTAGGTTTGTGTCCTGCAGAGCTGGAAATCATCCAAGACATATATCACTCATGGCATTGCTTTGACTGTGTAGCAACTGGGGACTGAGGAAATGGGGGAGGAGGGAGTGGAGGAAAATAAGGAGTTGGTGAGATAATCGAGGGGAATAATGAATTTGTTATTGACCTTTCTCCAGGAACCAATTAGAAGACAGACACATGTCCCCAATAGCCATGTCCAAGTAGTATGTACTCACAATCCCTAGCCTATAATCCTTGTGGCAATCCATGCCTGGAGTTCTGACCACTTAATGAGACCCACCCCAAATCCTTGTAACAATGTGGGAATCACACCAAACTCCATGTTTCTCCCTCCCCATCCTCCAACTCCCTCACATCTGTCTCTGGTTCTGTTCTTATGTCCCACTATAGGGTTAGAAACCTTGGTGACAATTTTGGACACCTTTCTCTCCCTAATGTTGTATATACCATCTCTTATGAAGATACATCTTTTTTTCTTCCAGGCATTGCTTAGAATTTAACTCTTTTCTTCCCTCCTATTGTCACCATCTATTCTAGCCTGCATTGTTTTCAACTTAAATCCCTGCCCTAGGATCTTCTTGGGGTCCCTAACTCTAGCTCCGTCCCACTGAGAACCATCTGATAAAGTCCCGCCGGCTTAATTGTCCTAAATCCCAACTTTCCTCATGCGTCTCCTCTGTTCAAGAGTCTCCAGTAGTCCAGACTCTTCTGCTTCACTTCATAATTAAACCCACTCTGACTCTCTAACCATTTTTCTTCAACACCCGCTGCTCAGTAAGCCTTGTCTTCCCACTGCTTTGCATTTCAGTATGGATTCCATGTCTTTCCTTCTAAGATTACCTTTACCTGGCTCTTAATTAAGTTCAGTGCTCTTCCACAAACATGTATTAAGCACCTGTTCTGCTCATAGCCCAGCACACGTTTGCGGCTCTCGGTTCTTCTCCAGTGGTCCGATGCACAGCCCACGGTGTGTCCTTGCTGTTTTCATTCTATGTCTGTGCATCCCTGCTCCCCTCCCGGACTACACATTCCTTGAGCATGGCAATGACTGTGTCTTGTACTTCTGGGTATTCCCCACTGGGGCCCGCCATTAAGTCCAGATGCCCAAGCCACCTTGCCCATCTCCGTTCCCACCTGTTCTGTCTTCTATACATTAATGATAATGCAATCTACCTCACAAGGTTATTTTGAAGATTAGAGATATTTTCTTCAGGCCGACTCTTAATTAATTACTGCTATAATTAACAATACTGTCTTATCCATCCTTCCCATGGTCCTTCAGTTTTTGGTGCACAGGCTCTTGAGCATTCGGAGTTAGAGAAAGCAACAAAAGGGATTTTATCACTACTAGACATAGAATTGCTCTTTTGCCCCTACGCCCTGACTGGAACATTCCATACTCGACCCCCATATATGACGGAGGTTATTGCATTTTATTTTGCCTGTCTATAAGGCAAGTATTAAGTGCCTGCTGTTTGCCAGATACCCTTCAGGGCTTGCCATTAGCAAATTTCAGTGGCCTTTTTTTGTAGATGAGTCATTCCGCCTTCCTCATCTCAGACCCAGCCCTCCCTCCCTAAGAGGAAGTGCGGTATGGGAACTGCAATTCAGTTTTCACCGAGGGCTTGGTCCTGCGCCTTGGCCATGTAAAAAACTCCCTCGCTCTCCACCCTCTCCACCCTCTCCAGTTCTCCTGAGGCTGCCAGGTGCCTGCTGGGGCCTTCTGTCTGCTGGCTGCCTGGGTTATTCAGTTTCAGAAAAATAATTTCTAATCCAAACTACAACTATTTGAAATGCATTCAAAGTGTAGCAGTAATTCATTCATTCAGTAAATTCAGTCAGTGAATAAATTCAGTTCAGTGAATGTTCGCTAAATTAAAGCAATCGCTCGCCTACACGGACTTAATCTCAAAATGCCGATTGTATGGTTCCACATTAAGCTTGGTAGTTAAAGCTGTGTTTTAAACGATCACAATTCCCTTGTTTACTCCTATTTCGAGTAATTACAAAGTCTCATAATTGAAGGAAACCTTTTAAACGAGATGCCACGGCAATGTGTGGTAGTGCCAGAAGAACCACCATACAAAAACAAAACAAAACCAATTAAACAACAACAAACCTTGGCTAGAGAAACAACTTTAAAAAAAAAAAATCACTGTCAGAACCTATTATCTAGATTCCGCCGGAGTCTGTGTTACATTGATATATGCATGAAGCTGAAGGAAAGAGGCCAGGACGTCAGAAGTGACACATGAAACATTTACAGTCCTTGTCTG
This sequence comes from Phoca vitulina, assembly GCF_004348235.1. Lineage (NCBI taxonomy): Eukaryota > Metazoa > Chordata > Mammalia > Carnivora > Phocidae > Phoca > Phoca vitulina. The sequence continues at coordinate 47,765,525 of NW_022589705.1, read as the reverse complement.
TATGTGTGTGTTCAGGGGGAGATTGATTTAAGCCAATATTTTTTACCTCGCCTGCACATTTATGTTGGCGGGATTTCACTGGTAAATATTGGTTTAAACCAAACACTGAATCTTTAATCACAGTTACACAGACGCTGCATTATACTGCGTTGGACATCCCATTAGAAAGGAAGAAGCAGAGAGAGAGTAAGCAGAGCTTATAGCGACCGTCTTTCAAAGATAGAAAGGGAAAGTTAGAATTACATGAAATTCTTCAGAGGTAGAGATGCCAAGAAAACCACTGCTGAAATACAAAATTTTGTTTTTCTACAGTCTGGAGTTGAGTTCAGTGAAGTGACGTAGTTTACAAACCAGGGGAAATGAGGGCAAGAGCGGAAGTACTGCTAAATCAGGAGAAATTGGCCAAAGGAAGCCAAGCTGGCTGTGCCATACAGGGTGGACTTCTTCTATATTCTCCCATTTTTGTTCGCTGCTGTGTCAGGTTGGGTTGCCATGAAACCTGGGACCTGATTTTATATTTCGATGCATGCTAGTTAGAAGTTCCGAATCTGTCACAGAAAACAACGGCTTGTCTACGTTCGAACAAGGCTGCAAAAATCATACTATTAACCTTTCTCACCACACACACACATGCACATACACACACGCACAAACCTCACCCCCAAAGGAGTTGCTTGACTTTATTCATTCTGTGTCTTCATTCACATACAGAACTCCATAAATCACCTGGAGAGCCTGTAAGTCTCGGTCTATGTTCCTTCCTCCCACCCCCCACCACACCTGCACTCCCCACATCCCCACCCATCTCATTTCGGACACAGCCCTGGGCTACTTAGATGTTTCTAAGAATGTCTTCAGGAGGACCAGCTGTTCTATCTCTGAAATCTATGACTATCTCTGTTTAATTAAATCATTGCAGCCTGCATTTGGGGGTAGATGATGATCAGATTTGAAAGAAGCAGGACCCTGCTGAAATGAATGGTCAACCCTACTGGAGCCTGCCTGAGGGGAATACTGTTTTTGTGTTTCATTTGGTTTCATTTGGTTTTGTTTGGTCTCCCTTTTTTTCTTTCTTTCTTTCTTTCTTTCTTTCTTTCTTTCTTTCTTTCTTTCTTTCTTTCTTTTTCTGTTTCTTTCTTTGTTTCTTTCTTTCTTTCTTCCCCCTCTCTTCATCCCTTCCTTCCTCCCTCCCTTTTTTAAAAAAATGTTTTTCATCAGATCCCAGGAGAGTTTGAGGTGGCAGAACTTGTAGGAAAAAAAATATTGAAAATGAAAGATTCAGATAGGGTGGTTATCACCAAACCTGGCTGAGGATGGAGGTCATCTGGACCGATTCTAAAGAGGATAATCTGCCCAAGGCTACCCTGGAGCGAGACTGTGTCAGTACTTCAAGGTTTAGCCTGGAGATCACCCCTAGGAGACCGGCATAATGATCAAGTATCAACTTTAGATTCAGGCTGGATTAGAAACTGAGTTCCAGCATGGATCCAGTATAATTTTGGGCAGACTGTGTAACCTCTTGAGCCTCAGTTTGCTCACCTATAAAATAGGCATAATAACTACTTAATGGGGTTGTTGCAAAAATTAAATGAGATCATATACAAAGTCTCTCAGATTAAAATAAAATGAAGCCCATCCAAATGTCTCCTCGGGATTTAGCAAACAGGCAGCAACGGAGACATTCCTAATGGCACTGGAGGTAGACTTGCCTAAGTCTGAATTCTGACTCTACTAAATCTGTGACCCTGGGAAAGTTACTGAATTTCTGTGTTTTACAATAAAATAATACTCAGGTCATGAAATTTTGATGAAGATAAAATTAGTTCATGAATGTAAAGTGCCTAGAAAGTGCAACTGGCACTCAATGAATGTTAACTATGATCATTATTACTACCTCTTTTAAGACAAGCATCTGTGGGGTTATGAATGTTGGGCTGTTCAAGTCCTGGCTATAGGCTATGATCTATAACAGTGCTGTCCAATAGAGATATAATGCAAGCCCCATAGTTTTAAATTTTCTACTAAACACATAAAAAGAAACAGATGCAATTAGCTTTAATAATGTACTTTACTTAATAATACCTAAAATATTGTAATTTCAACATGTAACCAAATATTAAAACTTACTGAGCTATTTTGCATGATTTTTTTCACCCAAAGTCCGTGAAATCCAGTGTGTATATTACCCATGCACACTGACTAGACATATCATATCACATCAGACTAGCCAAGTCTTAGTGCTCAGTAGCCACACATGACTAGCAAGTCCCATGTTGGACAAGGCAGAAATTCCAGATTCTAAAGCAAGTCCCTTTGCCTTGATGAGCCTCAATGATTTCATTCGCAAATATGGGGATAACTTTCATGGCTTTGTTTGCAGAAGAAAATAAGCAAACTTCAAAGTGCTTTGTCAACTAGAAAAGGCTGTATGGAGTAGGCTTTCTGCTCTCTGCAATCACCCAGGAGAACACCAGGTGAATGGGGCTTTCCTACTGGTAGTTGAAAGAGATTTGGCTAATAATGTCTTGAGAGGCAGGAAAATTTCTAGCCCTCTTTTGTTCTCCACCTACCATATTTACTCCTAATGGCAAAAACCTTTGCTTCTATTCTTCTACTCTCTATTCTTGAAATTCCTTTGACAACTTTCATTCTACAGGCAAAAATAAAGTTCAGGTATAAATAACCCTTCTACTCCCTCTGATAGCACCCTAGTTTGGGACCCCATTTCTTCTTAAGTCCTAACTTTTCCTGCAAGTAATAATCGTGATATTAATAATTTATCGAGCGCTTATTCTTCACTCCATCCTATAGTCCTTACAATTTACTGCTATCAGATCAATAATTCATTTTCATATAGGCATCATTGTAATAGCAAGAACACTGAACTTAGAGTCCGAAAGCCTAGATTCAAGTCTCTAGGTTCTGCATTTACCACTTATGGGATTTGGAGTGAGACACTAAAACTCCCTGGACATCAGTCTCTTCCTGTATAAAATAGAGACAATAATACCTCTCTGATAAGGTATGGTGAAGATTGAAAGAGAGTGTACATATGAAAGAAATCTATAACTGCAAAGCATTGCACAACTGTAAAACAGTATTAAGATATTTATAAGCCACTTTGTGTGTGCCATTCTTCTGTTGAACAATTTTCAGTAACTCTTCATTGCCTGACAAGTAAAATCAGATACCTTAGTCTAGTGTAAAAAGTTCTTCAAGATTGCCCTGACCACCCTACTTTTGCAAATTTATTCTACTCTACTCCCTTACTAAAACCCAATGTTCTAACCAAATAGGACTGTTGTATTTGATCTCCCCAAACAGAACAAAATGGTGTGGTGTGTTTCTAATTTTATACCTTTATTCATGCTGTTCATTGCCTTACCTCATTTTTTTCATCTCTCAGAATTCCATCCATTCTTCTTTACCTGGCCTCCAAATCTGTCTTGATCTCCCTTTCCCCTATGTCTTTAAGATCTATCTGTGCTGCCTCTGAACTTACTTGTATCTTTCTTATGACAGTTGTCAAAATATTTGGAATTCTAGTATTGCTTGATGCGGAGACCTTCAGTAAGGTGCCTGAATACCGCTCGTCAGTGAGAGTCAAATAACAAGTTCTGCATGTGATTTTGCAGAAGTCTCCTTAAATGTCCCCCATATTAAAACTAGCCAGCCTAGGGGCACCTAGCTGGTTCAGTTGGTAGAGCATGTGACTCTTGATCTCAGAGTCATGAGATCAAGCACCATGTTGGGCTTGGAGCCTACTTTAAAAAACAACAACAACAACAAACTTAACCAACCAAGAAATCTAATCAAGATATGAATGCAAAAGAAATGTAGAGCCCATTAATTGCTGTAACTTTGAATAAATCAGCAAAAAAGAAGATGATTTGTTTGATGACTAATAAAAAGAGTGCCAAGAACAAGAATTCCTGACATTGTTTCTCTAATATTGTTCAGTAGCAGAGGCCCCATTCCTTTTGGTTAATCGATATCCCATCTATTGGTACGTTAGGCAAGTCAGCAGTGCAAACAATATTTTTTGAGCTTCTACTAGACAATAGATGCTGCGCTGCATAAAAGATCAGGCAAAAAGATATGTTCCCTTCTCTCAAGAAGGTTATCTAATGGGTGTGATAAACCAAGAGAAATAATTTAAATGAAATATGGTCAGTTGGAAATAAAGGGAAGGGAGCTTAATCCAACCTTTAAATATTTTAAAAACTTTGTAGAGATAACTCTAGACTGACTCCTAAAAGAGAAGTAAAAATTAGCCAGGTGAATAAAGCTGGGAAGGGTACTTCAGATAGAGCAGAAACAACTACAGTCTACCTCAGTAGTGAAGTTGAGTGTATCAGGCTTGAGGAAAGCAGCGAAATCATCCAACTAACCCCCCTGCTCTGATTTCATGCTTACCAAGCAATCTTATGAATAGAAATTGGTTTCCCATGTCAAGGAATGTGGAATGACTAGATGACATGAAAAACTCCCAATAAATTATTACTCTCTGTAAATTGATTGTTTGGTCTCTTCTCAACATGTTCTTGTGAATTGGACTAATATAAACAGAATGAAGTCAAATCACACTGACAAAAATCACATCCTGGACCTGAAGAGCCAAAATGACTGGGAGTTTTGGTCACCAGCCAAATACCACCCTCCTAGAGGCCATCTGATTGCGACTCGTGAGCATCTCAAGCCCATTTACCTGATTCCATCTCCACTGCTCTGTAATTCTAGCCACACCAGCCCCTGCATAGGTGACTGCAATAAAATCAATAATGCTACTAGCAACTGGCATGAATACTTTACGAGGTACTGGGTACTCTGCTGCGTGTTTTGATGTGGATACTTCATTTACTCCGCATACAACCTGGTGGGAAAGATATACAATGCTGTGGGAAAGGTGAGGAAATTAAGACTTAAAGAAATGAAGTAACTTGTCCAGGTTCACACTGTTAATAAATCAAATGGCAGAGCCAGAAATCAAACTCCTATTTGTCTTCCTCCAGACCCTGGGCTTTTAAATACAATTTAGCTGGCCTCCTTTCCTGCCTTCAAGTTTATTCTCCAAATTGCAGGTAGAGTGATCTTTTTAAAATGCAAATTTGGCTAGGCCACTCCTTTGATAAAGTTCCAAAAAGGTTTCCCATTGATTCCAGAACGAAGTCCAAAGTCCTCTCCATGGCCTTCCTTGGCTGTGTATGACCTGATCTAAACTTCGAACACCAGTTTTTCTCTCTGTGTTCCTGCCACAGGTACTGCTCTCAGTTCGGTGAGCATACCCTGCTATTACCCCTGCCTAGAATGCTCTTTCCTGTTTGTACCCAAGTCTTTTTTTTTTTTTAAGATTTTATTTATTTATTTATTTATTTATTTATTTATTTATGAGCGAGAGACCCATCTGGGGAGGGGCAGAGGGAGAGAATCTCAAGCAGACTCCTTGCCTACACAGGGCTCAATCCGAGACCCCGAGATCACAACCTGAGCCGAAAACAAGAGCCAGACGTGCAACCAACTGAGCCACCCAGGCGGCCTTGTACTCAATTCTTATTCCTTTGAATCTCATAACCTTTCAAGGTGTAACTTTCCCTGAACTCCCTGTGTCCCATCCCTGCTCCTCAGACTTTTGGGTCCCCTGTTATCCCTGTGGCAAATTCTTAGGACCATCTACACTTCTTACTAGCTCCTTTCCCAATTTTAATTAAATAAGTTCTTGTGTCATATTCTATTTCTGCTAGAATATAGGCTTAAAATAAGCAAAACCAATGTCTATAAAATTTACCACTATATCCTTAGAGTTTCCTGCTGAGCCTACAACATAATAGTCACTCAAAGAATCTATTCATTAATATGGTGTGTATATATGTTGGTGTGTGTGTGTATATGTATGTGTATATATATGTATGTATATGTGTGTATATATGTGTGTATATATATACATACATATATGTATGTATATATATTTGTGTGTATATATATACATACATATATGTATGTATATATATTTGTATGTATATAGGCATGCATATATAATAGTGTATATATAGTATATATATATTGTGTGTGTATATGGGTGTGTGTGTGTGTGTGTGTATTACACAGCCATAAAAAAGGATGTAATGCCATTTGCAATGGCATCGATGGACCTAGAGGGTATTATGCTAAGTGAAATAAGTCAGACTGAGAAAGACAAATACCATATGATTTCACTCATATGTGGGATCTAAAAGAACAAATGAATAAACAAACAAAAACCAGAATCAAACCTGTAAATATAGGGAATAAAATGATGGTTGCAGGAGATGGTGAGGAGGATGGGCAAAATGGGTGAAGGGGAATAGGAGATACAGGCTTCCAGTTATGGAATGACTAAATCTCAGGAACAAAAGGCACAGCATAGGGGATGTGATTGACGATATTGTAACAGTGCTGTATGCTGATAGATGATCGCTGCATTTGTGGTGAGCATGGCATAATCTTTAGAGAAGTTGGACCACCCTGTTGTGCACCTGAAACTAATTGTGTGTCAAATCTACTCAAAACACTTTTTTAACACTCGACTCATTATTTATTGTGTCATATCCAACAAACAACAAATGGCCAATATTTATCTGGTACTTATAATACAGCAGGTACTGTCCTAAGCATTTTACATTTATTTACTAATTAAATACTACAATCTATTATATAGTTACTGTTTTTATTCTCATTACATGGGGGAGGAAACTGAGGCATAGAGAAGTTAAGTAACTTCTTTAATGTTAGGTAACGGTAAGTGGTGGCATTGGAATATGAGCCCTGGCAGTCTGGTTCCAAAGACTAAGCTTTTAACCACTATTGTATATTCTTCCTAAATATTTCTTGCATATATTTAATGTATTAGAAAAATATTTGGATAGCAACTTACCTCCATCTTTGATCACTTCCTTGTGTCACTGCTCTTTAACACTAACACAGGTGGACAATGAAGTTCCTTGAGCACTCTTTCCCATTGATGGTGCATGTTATTGCCTAGATGCATACAGATCCCCATTAGTAAGTAAATGCCAAAGTCAGAGTCCTTCTGAAGAGCAGGTTTCTGTAAGGGGAAGGACATTGGAAGAAGGGGAGGTGGGGCAGAAGGGAATAGAGCTTGAGACTGGCGCATCAGAACCAGTTTTGCCCTGTCTGAGTCCACCTGGGTGAAAGAAAAAGTTGGGCCATTTGTTTATAACAGGCCCCGTGGCTTAGTAAAAATTACCATGGAATTTAGAATCAGAGAAGTTAGGTTCTCTCCCTCCCTGCTGGCTGTCCCCCTTCCTCCTCCCTCCCTCCTTCCTCTCAATCTCTCATCTCATCTCTCTCTCTCTCTCTCTCTCTCTCTCTCTCTCTCGTTGGATGACTTTGAGCAAATCATTAAACACCAACAAGCCTCAACTTCCTCACATGCATAATGGAAAATGTTTAATAATACTGCATAATAATAATTTCTATCTCCTGGGATTTATTTTTCAAGGAAAAACTAAGATTTGCAAGTGAAAGTACTTGGTAAACTGTCAAGTTATATGTACAAAAGCTAGTTGTGATTGGAGGTTTTTTTAACTTGTAGTCTTAGAGGAGTTTGCTAAAGAAATCGGCATCAAAATGACCTACTTTTCACTGTTATTTCTCTTGAGGGCAGTGAACCTCTTCTTCCATGAATCCACCCACAGTGAAATCCCTGTCATATGCAATTGCAAAGTTCTGTATTTATAAAGACACATTGACAAAGTCCTGCCAAGAGAAAGGCCACATAGGGCTTACAAACTGCCTTTGGAGGAACTGTGTTACAGAATGTATAAATGTCCTCCAGTTTCTGTGATTTGTTCTAAGAACGTTTTACTCAAGGTTAAAGCAACATGCCTTCTTGAAATGTTGCACTCTAACACAGGTACATTTCATTTACCAGCTATTCATCAGAAGAAAAGAAATACCTTTGGACATAAGAACCTACAATGAAAAGAAAGGTATTGCTAATACAAGGGGAAAAAAATCATAACCAAGACCACTAAATAAATAGGCCAATAGCCGCAACTTAACACCTTGAAATAGAGGCTGATTTCCATATGTATGAAACTGTTTTGCATTTTAACAAATACTTATTGCACTGTGAGGGGCAACAGAGGAATGAAATAAGCCTGCTAACTTCAAGGCACAAAGAGCGTAGAGAGGACATCTACAGGGTTAGAAGCTTGTGGCTAAAGCTAGAGTCATAAGCTGAATACAGAGCATCCAATTAATACACCCTTCTCACTTCCAAGGATCAGAAGAGTGGTTTCTTAGTTTTCCTGATGAAGGACTTCTTTAATATTTTTTTCCTCCTGTGGAGCCCTTGCTTTAGAAGTTTTGTCACAAAAACAAAAACTGTATTTAAGGGTAATAATTAGTCTATCAAATTAAATTTTTAAGCTATTTTATAGAGGCCTATTTACTGCTATTTCAGTTATTATGGTATTCACAAATTAAGAGCTAGGGAAGGTCTTGGGATACTTTCCTTTCAATGTCAAGGGTTTGCTTTATTTTGAGGTTAAAAGTGTCGGTTTTGCTGTGACTCTGTGTTCTGTGCTCTGCTTTCACAGAGCACTCCCGGTCATGTGGGGGAAAGCTCCATGCTGGTTTGCCCCCATATCCGTGTGCCACAGGGCCATTGCGTAAGGGCATGGTGTAGTTTGGATACTGATCAAAGGTACTCAGCCAAGTGATGGAGAGAGCTGAAATTCAGCCCATGCGTCACTTCCCAAGCTTTCTGCCCAAGGGTTATGTCTGCCAAGAGAGGGCACATTTTTCTAATTTTCACCAAGGCAATGTATACATTTGGGACAGGGGGTTGGGGGGGAGGAAGCTGCTAAGGCACCCAGTTCCACAGATGGACCATTTTGGAGAATGGGAAAGGCGTTTCTTATGTAATCATTGAATGCAATAGACCATGTCTTGTTCGTTGCTGTAACACCCAGCCCCTAGCATCAGTCTTGGCATATACCAAATACTCAATGTATTTTTGTGGAATGAATAAATGAACAAACTACATCTGAAGGTCCACTGATCTGGTGTATCAGTCAGGATTTGGTGAAAGCAGAATGATATATCAGGCCAGGTCTATATTTTAGAAGTGAACACCAACAAACTCTAACCTAACCAAGAGGCAGGTCTTTCCGAGGTCAGACAGTGGGAGGGACACTTTAGGATTTCATGGCCACTTACACGTACTTCTCTCCCTAGGGCCAGACCAAAACTCCACCCAACTCAGTTATCAAATATGTGGCAATCTACCTGCAGGAAAGTGACCAGGAACAGGGAGAGGGTTGGGGATGGGGGGATGGGGGCAACAAAAATTTCCTAACACGTGCCAGCACGGTGTCAAACACTTGGCATGGGTCGCTTCCCTTAATTCTCACAGCTGTTTATGCCATCTTCCTGTTTTATAGGTAAAGAAACAGAGGCATAGTCAGGATACTCATCTTGTCTAAGGTTACACTGCTAGTAAATGAATGGCACCATCAGGATTTATAAACGTCTGGGTCAGACTCCCATGTGTTTCACTGAATTTTGAGTTAGTAGGAGCATCCTGGCCTATGCAATATAAACTAACATATTTGGGGGAGCTGTTTTTCAGCTGTGTTAGATTTATTCAAATTCTGTTGATACCCATTGCTATAGTTCAACAAAAGGAAAGGAAATATGTGTTTTTTTAGAAATCCTGTTCTTTGTTTTTTAAAGTGGGCTTCCCTGGATGGGACTATCTGTTGAAAGCATACATGGAAAATCAGAAAGATGGAGAACAGTGCACAAATCACAAGTGTTAGGAGTCAGTGAATTTTCATAAAATGAACACACTCATGTAATTAGTAGTCAGAGCAAGAAAGGGACCATTACCAGTCCCCGTAGAAGCCCTCCCCCCGTAAGTCCCTTCAAGTCACTAGCCCTCCACAGTAACTAATATCTTGACTTCTGATATCATAGATTCATTTTTGCCTCTTTTGAACTTTATATAAATTGAATCTCATTTTTATGTACTTTGCATTATCTGGTTTCTTTTGCTTGACATTTATATTTATTAGATTCATCCTTGTTGTTGCATGTGGAGTGGTTCTGATTGATTTAACTACTATACAACCTTGCAAATAACTACCACCTTTGCTACTGGGAAGAGTTTGATTATGTGAGGCAGCTAAATAAGAGGTTACTTACATTTCTTTTCTATGTGCTATCTTTGGGTAGAAAGTGGAATGACTTGATGGATATGTTTCTGATACATATGGAGCTATCTTCAAATTGCATTTAGAATGATCCCTTATATCAGGAATCTAAGATAGTAAAACACATAAAAACTGAGAGTAGACTGGTAGTTACCAAGGGCTGGGGGAAAGGGGATTGGGGAGGTGCTGGTCAAAAAGTACATAGTTTCAGATATGAAAGTGAGTAAGTCCTAAAGACTACTGTATAGCGTGGTGCATATAGTAAACAATAATGTGTCATATACTTAAAAATTGGTGAAGAGGGTAGATCTTATGTTAAATATTCTCAAAGCACACATATGCACACACACACACACACACACACTGAGGGAGGGAGAAAACTTTTAGAGATGGTGGGTAAGTTTATGACATTGTTTATGGTGACGGCTTCACAGGTGTATGCTTATCTTCAAACTCATCAAGGTGTACACATTAAATATGCACAGCTTTTTTGTATGTCAATCATAGCTCAATAAAAAATTGCATTGAGATATTGTTTGTGGAAAATTTATATTTGGGCTATAATGTGTTGCTCTCACTTGCTGAATTCTCATCTGTATTAAGAGTTATGATACATATAGGGTTTCAAAGTTTAAATGATATAGGTATGTAAATGGCCTCTGTCTCCACTTTTCCCAGAGATCAGTGGGATAATAACACTTCCTTCCACTGAGTGTGGGGCCAACCCTTAGGGCACCTGAGGTCTGTTACTAGCTGGGCCACTAACTTCATTACTGCTAAAATCTATTTCCATGTTTTCCAGCTATGAGGAGCTAGCCCTTTCGTGGCCAGGCTGAGATTTCTCATTACCCTTTCCCGTCCCATCTCTGGGTCTTCCCTTTCCCACACCTCTCTCTCTCTCTCTCTCTACACACACACACACACACACACACATTTCTGCTGGATTTGTGAGGGGGAAAAAAACCTGGGGAAATTGGAATGTGGGCTAACTATTAGCTGAATTGGAAAACTATTAAAACAGAAAAGGGGACATCATTGACTGAAAAAAAGAGTGTAACTCAATAGTTTGTATAATATGATCTCCATGCACATACATAGACATACATGCACATTAATAATGGTGATCTTAGTAAAAATGTGACATTCTTGTCATTTCAAATTTCTGCTTCTCTGTAATTTTCTCTAACATACCTATATCCCATCTGTAATAATACATGTGATATTTACAAAATGTGCACAATACTTAAAGGTCGACAGTGTGGTTTTGTGTGCATTCTCCTATTCTACCTTCCCTGTGAGAATAGGGCAAGTCTTCTTCTTAACCCTCATTTTCCAGATAAAGAAATTAGTCTCAGCCCACTCAGGTAACTTGCCTTAAGTCAGCCACTGAAGCAAGAGGAAGGACCAGAACCACTCCAGCTCTTCTGAGTAAATACTGCACAGCCTCCCTGTGCTACTCCCTGTGTTAGATACAGCAGAAAAGGGAAGAGGAGACTCAAGAAGGTGACAACATTTAAGAAAGCAGTTACACAATTTTAAATAGAAAATACCCAAAGGTAAGACGCCACTTTAAATCAGCATTTTCAGGAATTCTTCCTGAAAGAATGCAAAGCTGAATCCTTTAGTTCATAGACCAAGATATGGTCTTGCCAGGAATCTTGCTCTAGTAATTTAACCTCTGACTTCTTGGCTTGTGCCTTAAGGTAAATTGGAGATAATCATACCTCTTCAGTGGCTATCAGAGAGATGTCGCAAGGATAAATGAGTAGTGTGCTTAGAGCTCCTTTGAGAAGAGGACTTTATGAATGCCACATATTATTACCAGATTAATATTAACTATAATTATTTATCCATTCTCTCTTCCTGTTTCTCAGGGTCAAATGCAATACCTACCAGACTTACAAGAGGAAGTTAATCTCCCTTTGCCACTCTTGTTAGAGGGAAGGACACATAGGAGGTTGGTTCTCCTTGTCCCTCTGGAAATCTGTGACAGTAGGGTCAACCCCATGACCATACATGGTCCCATCACCTGCTCTTAGGCCCTTGAGACTTGCTTCTGTGGTATTAAGCATTGTTCCTTCTCAGAGCCAATTTTGCAAGACAGGAAATGACCATCTTTATGGACATGCAACCTGCGCAAGATGTGGAGTGGTTCCCACATCCAGCAGGGCCCCATCGCTGCTGTCTTGAAACGTGTAATAATTTTACCTTTGATCTTGTGTTTGGAAGTGAAGTCTGAGGGGAAAATAGAGTATACTCCAGTGGCTTGGAGGCTGGGCTCATATGCTGCCCCACCTTTTTTTGGCTACTTGCCTGCCTCCCCTGGATATGTTCTCAGCCACCTATTTCCCTGGTCCCTGGCACCCCAGAACTCATCCAGAGTCCCTTACCCTTGCCATCCATTCCTAGAGGGGCCCTCGGTGCAGGTGCAGAGAGGGCCTGAGTTGGGCATGTGTGCCTTGCAAAGTCTCAGATGGGGCATGATAGCAGCCATCCCTGGCCTGGGCTGGCATGGCTGTACCATGGTAGACAAGGCTATGTCTTGGTGGGAGAGAGCCTCTTGTCCTACCCTGATCTAGGTATCTAGTATGCCCCAATGCAGAGCTTGTGGCATCCTTAGGAGCCAACTATCTGCTGTGGAGTGAGGCATCAGTACTGTGGGGAAGGGAAATGTCCAACTTCCCCAGAGCCTGCCCCTGGCTGGGGCACAGCACATCAGTCTGGCAGCTGGTGGATAGGGGTAACCCAGTAACTTGTGACCTGTGTATTGCCCTAAGTCACTAGATACAGGGCTTGGGGGCCTGTGAGGGTCTGCACTCTCCTCATGGTATGCTTATGCCTGAGGGAACACAATATCCCTACTCCCAAATGCCAAGCCTCTGTGTTGTTTTGATTACCATTAATAGTTATGCTCCTATGTGTTGATCATCTACTGAGAACTGGCTAACATACCAGAAGCTTTATATACTCTATCTCTAATCCCTTTATAACTTTATGAGATAAGTATTCTTATCCTTATTTTAAGATGTAGGAAATTGAGACCCAGGATCACACAGTAAAGGGTAGAAGAGAAACTCAAAATGCGTGAGTCTCACTCCAAAGCTTTCTTACTCTTTCCACAGTACTATAGATGCACCATCCAGCCTCTAGATAGCCAAGTAGTTGCAGGCTGCTTGGGCAGGCACTTTGGTCTCCATTCCTCTGCGAATTTACCGAGTATCCAGTAGGCACCCGATCTGGCTCTGGTGCTGGAGCCAGGAAGTTAGAGTGTGGAGGCCAGTCCTGAGCAGCACCGGTCCTTTCCTTTGGCTGTACCTAGAAGGAGCAGGAGTTCGATACCCATACACTCAGCCCACTGACATCTGTGCCTCCTGACTTAGTTACTGGGATAAGAAGGGTCTAAAATGGGACACAAAGCCTTGACTATCGATTAAGAATCTGAAAAGGAAAAATTCCTCATTAACTTCAACACTAACTTCAAAAACTTTCACTTAAGAAATATTGTAGCTGACCACAATAAGAAAGGGCAGTAGAGTAAGGGCCTGTCACATCCACTGGCCAGTCACGGGCATGTCACTATTATACCAATTCTAGGAGCTCTCCTGTGCTTGCTCTGGGTCATAGACCGTGAATGAGCTGTGCAGGTAACCCTTCATTGGTGGATCTTTGCAAAGTCCTCCTTCCTAGTGCTTCTGCTGCCGTAATTATTGTATTTCCGTTGTCAACCCTGAGTGGAAATTGGATCCCTTTTTCCCCTCTCCATGAAGGAGAAATGGGATAGATCATCTTACAGTCATTTTGCATATTGACCCATTCAAAAGGCTCAGAACATCCTAGGTGCCAAGAACCACAGGTTGTGATGCGGAAGACACCAAGGTAGTAAAGCCCAAGTAATCGGGAAGTGGTTGGACTTTTCCTTTGATATGAGGCTGGGAATGGGATGGGAGAGTTTTGGCACTTCAGGAAAAGCTTCCTGGGAAGAAGTGGAAGGTGTTTTGGACACACTAGAGAGTAAGTGACAAGATTCTGCATGTTGAAGCAGCCCAGCAAGACTGAGGAGGAAAGGAGAGAAGGTATGTGTAAGTCTGGCTTGAAACGAGTTTTACTAAAAACACCTCAATTCTTGTCTGCATATTTTTGAGGAGTGTGAAAAAAATGGAGGAAGTCACCTCCCGTGGTTTTGTGGCTTTTTAAATATGACATACAGGATATTGAATGTTAACCCCACATTATCCTGAGGTGTATGCATATTTGAGAGATTCTTTGAAATGTGCATCTGTGGACAAGGATCTCAGTCCCTTGGGGTCTCTCTTGTGCTAATTCTCTTTTCTGCTTCAAGTGTGAGTGTCACACACACAAAATGTCAAATAATAATAAAAGGGTATGTGGTCTCCCTCGGATTTCTGTATGAACATGGGAAAAATGCATTCTAAACTTGACAGGAATGTATGAAGTCTTCTCTATAATAGAATTCCATACAAGATTTTTAATTTTATTAGTGCCTATTGTGTGCTTGCATTCCAGAAAGCTTGATGGAATTAATGAATGTTGTTCCTCTCAAAATCAGGCATGGATCCAGGAGAGTCTGACTGACTTTTATCACTGTCTATAGCATCATTCATTCATCCAGCATTTATAAAGTTAATTCAGTGTTTATTAACATAGAGTTCTTAAGTCAATACTCTGGAGTATTAGTTTAGACTCACAAACGTTTGGGTATGGAATGACATGTTGTGACCATTCAGAAGAGCTTTATTATCCAGCAAAAAATATGATCTTAAAAACAATATTTTTTGAATGGACCACTAAGAAATACTTCCAGAAAGTCTTGAGTCCCACATCCACAAATCAAAGCCTCCGGGCTTTAATCGAAGTGAAAATCTGCAGTGTTCACATCTGGATCCACCTGAAAGTCCGGTTCAGAATTTCCCTGTGATCCTGGCAGTTGCAGAAGAGAAGTTTTAGCTTTGTTTAGTATAACAAGAGCTGCCTTCTCTGGCCAATAAACGTGTTCATGTAAAAACTCCAGTTTCTCTTAGACCCACATCTTATCAGGGAAACCTCATTTTGCCTTTACTTAAAGGAGGGATTCAGAAGAGGGGAGGAATAGCCTACACCTCTTGCTTGTGTGGGTCAGTGTTTGCTGAGTGAAAAGTTACTCCAACATGCACGCATTCCCCGGAATGAATGACTGCCTAGCCTTCCAACGTAACTGTCTGTCCCCCGCCCCTCCAAGTTTTCGACTGTGTGTTTCATTTAGAAGAAAAGCAAAATGAGAAAATGCTTTCCTCATTTCTCCTCCAGACTGCAAACACTCAGAAATGACATCACGCACCCTAAAGAGCCCCAGGATGACTAAGGCAAGAGAGCCTGAGAAAATTCAACTGCTTCTGCCTTTAGTTTTAGGACACATGTATGCAGATGAGCTTCTAAGAGATGGTTCCCCGCCTCCTTCCTCAGAGGAAGTTTCTTGGTAGATCGCGGACACCTCATCCCCGCGGGGGGGGGGGGGGGGGGGGGGGGCGGTGAAAACTTGGCACCAGCCGTCCCAGGCAGAGCACCGCGGTGATTTGTTCTCCTGGTGGAGAGAGCTGGAAGGAAGGAGTCGGCGCGCAAATAATGAAGGAGCACGGGGCCACCTTCAGTAGCTCCGGGATCAGCGGCGGCAGCGGGGACTCGGCTATGCACAGCCTGCAGCCGCTCCAGCCTAACTACATGCCTGTGTGTTTGTTTGCAGAAGAATCTTATCAAAAATTAGCAATGGAGACGCTGGAGGAATTGGACTGGTGCTTAGACCAGCTAGAGACCATCCAGACCTACCGCTCTGTCAGTGAGATGGCTTCGAACAAGGTAAGAGATGACCGGTTTATTCTTGAAAGCTCCCCCGCTCCCCTGGGCTCCCCTGGCCTCTGCCTGAGGCAGAGGTGCATCCGAGGACGCCGGCGGTCAGAATGAGTTTGCTGAGCTGCCTCTGAAGATTCTGTCCCCAAGTGCCACACTTGGCTTGTGTCGGGATGCTACGGCAAAAGTTAAAAATCCTCCGTGTGCTTTAATTCCCAGCAACCAAAGTTCTTTGTTAATTGATGTAGTTGGGAGTATGTTTAAGGTGAGAGGTGCTTATAAGGCTTATTTGTGTACAAATGAAAATCCTTTTTTTAAAAAAACAATTATCAGTAAGATAACATCTGAATGAATTCATAGGGTAAAGTGGATAACATGTTGCATTGCAATCAGGTGTTAGACACCTTTTTTTTTTTGGACAAGAAATTAACGTGACCTCCATAGATCAGTGAAGAGAATGGTTTGCTCTGAAGTTTTATAAATTCTGAAATTCTTCTCAGAAGGACATTCTGGGATTTCCTAACATTCCTTTTGTGATGCTGGCATGACCTGAGATAAAAAAAAAAAAAAGAAACAATATTCTTTATCTCCAAAAAAGAAAGTTATTTTCTAAAAGTTTGCTGCTTTTCAAAGTAGAATTATTTGAAATTAAGTTCCACCCGTACTGCAAAGAAATAGTTTTGTTTATAATCCCCAGACAAAACTTAGTATGGAAGAGTTTTAATTATCTATCATTATATCATTTGTTTAATTAACGCCTGGGTTTAGAGTGCTAATTTATGTAGTGAGAGTTGTTGCTTTTTGTTTTTTTTGTTTCCCCCCCTTGGAGAATGTTAACTTTATAAATATATATGATGTGTGTGCATATATGTATATACTTACTGCTTCGTTTTTAATGGAAAACCTTAACATTGTACCCTTATAAGTACACACTTTAAGAATCCCCAATCATCCTAGCCTGAGGTATTGTCTTACTGTCTTATGGTTTTGGGGCCGGGAAAAGATTTTGCTCCACACCTGCCAACGTGCCCTTTCCAGCCCCAAGTTTCACTAGGGAATGTGTGTCCCTCCTCCCTCTTTCCTGGGGTTAAAAGTATCACCTTCTTATCAAGGCTTACTGGCTCTTGCTCAAAGGATCTGAGCAGAGGGAGCATTGTGTCCTTAGGAGGTTTTGAAGGGGGCTAGGGGTGGGGGGATAGACTCTTCTTATTCTTGTTTATTGCTTAACGAAAGGGCAAAAAATGAAATAAGTCTCTTTCTCAAATTTTAGTTTAGATTCAAGTTGGAAAAAAGAAGAAAAGTTTTGAGATTAACTGTTTACTGACTTTTTTTCTGAAGTTCTCAATTGAAATGGGATTTTCCAGGCTGTTGTAAATCTCAACCAACTGCTTCCCCATGAGGAGGGCTTAACTGCGTAACTTCTCCAAACCACACTGGATTCCAAGTAAAAAGATTTTCACACATGCTTTAGCCTACTTTGGAGCATTAACGGATCCTCTATTTACTGCATGTTGTGAGCATTGATACCCATAGGAGATGTAGATCCAATATTTAAGGGTAGTTTTTCAGCAGGTTTCACCATAAAAGACATGCTGAACTTTCTTCTTGAGTTGCTAAGATAAAGTAGCCAACTAACTCCAGGGGAGAAAAAGAATTCTCATTGAGAAACTGCAAATTGTCATTATTTTTCATTTTGAGTGTTGATGCCTTGTAGATTCTAACCAGGTTTGTGTCTGGAGTGCTGAAATTAAACATCGTCTGTTTTGCAAATTTATTTAAAAAACTTTTCATATTCAGTGTAATGGTCAATAAGGCTCTGAGACCAAGGACTATGTAGGTCCTAGTGAGAATTCCAATCACTTCAGGCTTCCGCTCCTCCTTTATGGTGTCCTGTGCAGGAAGCAATGAAAGTTGAATAGAGCTAACCCTAAAGAGAGGGCTAAACCTTAATGCTGACACAGTTAGCTTAAGTAGAAGGCATGCACCTATTTTCTACATCTACAGTGGAAAGGTTGTAGGGCAAAGCAATTATCCAGTGGATGAATAGTGCTCAACTGACAACTAAAGTCAGTTTCATTTGTAAAAGATCTCGTTCTCTTTTTACTTAGCAACCATGTTTCCCCCCAGAATCTTGATTATCTTGATAATTGTTTCATAAATAAAGCTTAATCCATGGCACATGTAACATAATATAATAATATTTTTGTGGCCACCAAAAAGAAATTGATCTATATCAGTTTTTTGGGGGGAACTTAATTATTTGTGGTAAAAATACAGTCCTGCATTTAATTTCAAATGTGGTTGAAATTATTTGAACATTCCATCCAAGTCACCATTTAAAAATATAATTGACGTGGGGTTTGGGCTAGGATTGCCTTTTGCCCTTAGCAAAGTGTTAACATTGAGGCTGTCCCTAGAGGGGAGTCCCTAGAGGAATGTCCCTCTGCTTGTTTCAAGGACTTGTCAGTGGGCTCTAGGTAGTAAGGAAATTTAATAATTTGTCTTCTGCCTTTGTTTCCCACATCATCATCATCATCATCATCATCATCATCATCACTATGTAGTTGTATCTGCTCATCTTCTGTTTCCCCTCACTGAACAAAGGAGCCATGGCAAATCTCTGAGTTACAAACTTGGAAGTGAGTCTGAAGATGTTCCATATAGGAAGTATGTGAAAAGCATGGGCTTTGGAGTCAAAAGATCATGGTTCAAATCCTATCTCTATCATTTACTAGCTACTTGACCTCGGCTAACTTAACTAACTGTTCTAAGGCTTAATTTTCTCATCTGGAAAACAGGGATGAAAGTGGTACCTACCTTACTGGGTCACTGTGAAGATTAAATGAGATAATGCATCTGAAACGCTCCACAAGGCACCTGCTGGGTAGTAAAGATTCAATAAATGATGACTTCTTAATAACATCCACTACATCTCTGCAAACATTGTTTGCCCTTAGTTTTGATCAGCTGGGTGATTTACTGAGTTTTTACTTACTCAACAGTGGTGATGGGAAAGCCAATGCTTTGCGTGGGGGGTGTTTGGGACCTTGTGAATGGTAGAGAGTTGACTGTGCCCAGTGGAGGAAAAGCAAGAAGTCTTTCATATTTACCCCATCTGGGTAAGGTTGTGTGTTTATTGTTTTTCCTCAACCCTTTTATATTTTGAAGAAAACTGTGACTCAAAGATTATAACTGGTTTTCCCAAGTATGTTTCAGAGCCTGAGAGATAAGGAACTGTTCTGTGACCTATAGAAACCTAGTCTCCTCCTGGGCCCCAGTTTCTTAATGCTGGCCACAGGCCAAATGGAATTCCAGGATCACAGAGAAAGATGCAGCCAGGTGGATTAATACTGTAGGTTATTTTTCCCTGAGAATTACAAGATGAAATAAATTCAGCAGTTTTACGAGGTAATGACATTGTTTTGCAAGATGAAAAGGATGTCGAGTGAACCTTCCGCCAGCAGCCCAAGTTCAGTTAGACGTGTTAGAACTGTTTTCTGTAATGACAGATTGCCTTCTTAGACTTGCTCATTAATTTTTGTTTCAACTTTCATCGCCTACTGAATTAGAAGAATTGTCTTACACCTCAGCGAAATGCATCAGAGCATGAGTTCCTCAGTGGCCAAACAGTTAGATGTTTTCAAAACAGGATGCTTTGGCTCTGCATTATAAAAAGAGGAACGGAAAGAGAAACAGTATAGCAAGGAAGAAAGCAAATAGCCTCAGCAGGATCCCCAGCCCAACAACGGCATAAACACTGACCTATCTTCCTGACCTTCACTGTGGCTCAGTTCCTGACCTCGTGTCACCAAAGCCAACCGACGTCATTGGAGGAGGAGAGGAGGAATGGCGCAGCTGCTGTGCGGGTGACTAGAATTTCCTGTCTCCTTCCTGACAGACTCAGTCAGAAAAGTACAGAGTTGCAACAACAGTGGCTGAGGAAGGACTGGCACAAAACAATCCCAGGGAGGCGTAGTGGTGACTGACAAGGACAGGGAGCTTTTACTGAGAAACAGAGTCTCTCGCCTAAACTTTTCAGGTGAAAGTGTCAAAGGCGTCATTTGTACCCAGCATGTTGAAGGTTTTTTCAAAAGATGAACATGCTGTGGTATTCAGCAAGGAGCTGTGTTCAAGCAACTTGTCACTGTCCCGACTTCCGCCACAAACACTCTCCATTCTCCTGTTCTTTCTTGACTAGCTTTGCCCTGGGGCTGTTTTATGTGTAGGACAAAGGTTTGAGGCCCTCTCCATGAAAATGGATGTTTCATTGTTGAAAAGAGCAGTCCTGCATAATATCAGTAGTCTCTTTAGAATGAAGCCTCAGGACCTAGCACTTCAGTCCATGTTTGCTAAGGAAACCTGTAAGATAAGAACGGGAGATAGAAGGTCCTTTTTCTTTGAAGGTATCATGAAGTCAACTGCAGATACCATCACAGGGGAAGTGAGTCCTTCTGGCTACACAGGTTTATTTTTCCGGTTCTTCAGGTGTGTCTGTACCGGAGTATTGAAAGTAAAAGCAAATAATTGCCTGCGCTCTTGGGTGAGAAGGAATAAACTCATATAATTCTACCAGCCTGGAGCCACTTGGGACTCAAGCTGCATGATACTGGAATGTGATCATGATGGGCAGTTTGCCCTGCACTTGCGAGTCATTTTCTATCTAACTGAATAATAGATAAGTAAGGGAAATGTCGGGTCCAGCAGAACCAAAAAAGAAATAGATCTTCTTGGTCAACAGATTCATCTCAGAGCTATGTCAGAAAGATGATAGGCAGGTGACCAATCATTGGAGGCGATTACTTCTACTTTTGCCCAAGGTTAAATGATACGACTAGAGCATTCCCACCCTTAGGGCAAGAGGGGTCCTTTTCCTGGACTCTTTGCTTTAAGAGAGCCTTAGCCTGGGCTGTTCCTCCAGCTGCGCTCTGCTTCAGGAGGTGAGGAGCCGGGACGGGGGGTGGGAGGGCCCAGGGGCAGTGGTGGCGCCTGTTCCAGACCATACTGCATCCACTGGACCCCCTACATTCTCTGCCCAATGGTTCTGGACCCTGTTCCAGGGCCTGTGCAGGCCTCTTTCCTGGATGTGCTGCCGGGACTCACGCCCTTAGGCCCAAAGAGTAGCCAAGAGGCAGCAGTTGGGCTTGGAAGAAGTGTGTGGGAGGAGCTTGGACAGGCAGGTGGGAGCAGAGGGTATACAAAGGCCTGCGCATGAGTTCCTTGGGGAAGAAATGGGACAGGATGCAGTCCTGGAGCTAGGTCCCCCTGCACTGCCATAACCAAGGAACTCAAGAATTCGTACTTCACGCTGGCCTTCCGAGCTGCTAGGAAGGGATGTCTGTTGAGGTAGGAGTGTTGGAGCTAGCTTGATTTATATCTTTATTCAGACATATGTATGTGGCCCCTCAAGTGTTAAAGGTGAGCTGGATTCGAGGGAAGAATGGAAGGAAAATCAGTTCTGACAGCCAGGTGGGGCGCTTGAATATTTTCGATCCAACTCTTCTCTCTTCACTCTCAGATTTATATACAACTGGAGGCAGCAGGGGCGCCTGGGTGGCTCAGGTCGTTAGGCATTTGCCTTCGGCTCAAGTCATGATCCCGGGGTCCTGGGATCGAGCCCCGCATCGGGCTCCCAGCTCGGCGGGAAGTCTGCTTCTCCCTCTCCCACTCCCCCTGCTTGTGTTCCCTCTCTCGCTGTGTCTCTCTGTCAAAGAAAAAAATATATATATTTAAAAAAAAAAAAAAGAACTGGAGGGAGCAAAGGGCAAAGAGCCTATGTAGACTAAGCCATGAGTTTGAAGTCTAGCTCTGCCTCCATTTAGGAATATGATCTTAAACAGTTAATTCATTTGGAATTTTTGCCTTTCTTTATCTACAAAACAAAAGAATTGGAGAAGACTATTTCCATGGTCTCCTGCAGCTCTCGCATTTATTGTTGGGACAGGAAGCATCGACAGCCAAACTACTTTTACAGGTGTTACTATCTGCGAAGATATGGTACTAAGCCCCTTACCTACATTCTGTCATGAATACTCTCAGCAACCCTTGGAAATACATACTATTATTATCTCCATTCTGTAGTAAAGTGAGGTTTGAAGAGTTGTATTACATTGCCTAAGGTAAAGAAGAGAGCAGGGTTCACACCCAGGGCCATCTGACTCATCATCAATGATCCCGATGGCACAGATAAATATAGAAACAGAGAGGTATTTAATAACTTTTACAAGGGAATTTTGTCATCTCTGGGAAGTCTTATTCTTCTGACTCTGGCCATCATTGCTTGTTTAGGGCTGGTTCAGAATCCTAATCTGCAGTTACCATATTCGGGGCCTCCAGACCAGCCATTAATAACCTTAAACTCAGTCTTCCCAACTGGGAAGCAGTGTCTGTTAACAGATAAGAGGGAGGAGAATAACCATAGTTATAGAAGATGGTTGTAAAGCACTCATCAAAATGTAAATAACAGTATTAAACTAATCTGCTGCCGTTTATGGGCCTGTTTGCTAAATTCAGGATCTATTTGTGCTCCCAAATTCTCTAACGTGGCCTAAGAGAAGACAGTGAAGTTTTGTTTAAAAGACAACCAACCCCCAAATTCCCTTTTTACCCCCCTCCCCAACATAAAAAGAAAACAGAGAGAGGCTGTTCTTTTTTTGAAAATTATCATCCAAAAAATTGGGGCAATTTCATCATATATTATGTCCTTTCTAATACACGCCCCAAGACCATGAAACAGAGGAGGAATGCTTCAATAGCAATAATTAATACAGGGAAATTTCCTAGCAGTAAGATATAGACTGTCTACATTAGACTTTGTCTTCCAACAAAGAAGAAAGAGAAGATTAAGCTGTTTGTTTATCTGGCATTATTTCAATTACTCTTTCTGTGACAAAATAAGTTGTATTATTGAGAGCGTAACTGAGTGTTCTAAGTTCTACTCTTTGAAAACTTTAGTGCTTTGTAAGAAGTTTGATTTTTAATCTACTTTTCTTAATTTAAATATTTTTCATTGATATTTACAGAACCATTTCCTTCATTGAGTTCTAATCCATTCACCCTAGTCTTTCTACTACTTCACTTGAAAGGCCCCAAGTGACTAAATCTCTAAAAATAAAATAGGAGTGAGGTCAGGGCACATTACCTTTGATTGTTGCACCCCTGGCTAGCTGGTAAGACAAGATTATATTATCAAAATCTGATAAATAAGTCATTTTAAGGGGACCCTTTCTCTCCATATAAAAAAAAATCTGACAACTATGTTTGGAGTATCAAATATAAATCCAGAACACTAGTTGTAAAAAATAGAATAACAGTATTTTAATGGAATAGACGTCTGTTTCACATTTTTTTATACTTCTTTCTTATCTTTTATTTTTCTTTTCAAATGTGTCCTAATCTAAAAGGCTTCCAAAATTGGTGCCATTGCTATCTATGGAAGAAAAACCAAGGGTGGAGCTTAGTCTTGTGCTGTTCTTCCCAAAATTTGCCTTCTGAGCAAAAGTGTGCTCAGCAAGTGGAGATACATCAGCTTTCTGAAAGCCAGGACTTACCAAACCAAAGCTACTAGGGCAGACTTGTGCCGCAGTCAGTAGATTTCACACTCTGGAAGGCACTATGCCAACAGTGGATGTGCGTCCTAGCACATCCCTCCACTTGAGCATTTTTCAGGGACCTGCCAGCCCTCTGTGTCTTGCCCATTTGTACGTGATGTTTCCCTCAACTGGTGCCAAACTGTTTAGTCTCCTGGATATTTTACTGTAACTTCCTTTGTTTGATTTACTTTAAAGTAGCCAAGTGTTTCCACAAAGAAAGGACAGTTAAGTTATTTAGAAATGAAGAAGACAGTAAAACTTCTGTTTCTTTTGTTTCTGTTTTGGGAAGTGCCTGATAATCTTCTTCTCTTTAAGAAGTACCTGATAGTCTTTTTCTTTTTATGGAGCAGCATTTAAAGGCTATAAATCATGCATTTCTGCTCATCAGTCCTGTGTTTCTGTCTGCTAATTACTTGTAGTTTAAAAATGTACCACTTTTGAAACCTAAAACCTTCAGAAATTGAAGTTTAGTGAATTTATTAAAAATAAATTTCATCTTCACGGCTTAATTTCACTTCTTTATATTTTTTAGCTGCTCAAAATATGGTGATCTTGAAAATGTTCATTAAAAACTTTAAATGGCCAAGTTCCTTTCACTCTTTGTTCACAGCATAGTGCATAATGTTATAACCTTCAGCTATTGTAAAAAGGAAATTTGAGTACAGATACTGGTCATAAGAGTGATTAAACCGTTTAAAAAAATGTAGATTTAGGCCAAGAGTTTTTGTCATTTGCCATCTGAAAGGTAAATTTTAATTACTTGTTTTTGAATGGAAAACAGTAAAAAGAGAAGTTGTCATTAAATAAAAATACCTTTCCAACTCAACCATATAGGCTGTGCGCTAAAGCTGATCAGACAGGGTGAAGTGAAGTGGTAATTTGGTGACTATGTAATGTCTTTGGTCAGTACGGATGGTGAAAGTTGATAAATCAAGCCAGAAGAAAGATCGAAATATATTCTTTCCAGTTATGGTGTCACATGGCTGTATTAAACAAAATCCTAGAACTTTAAACCCAGTAGGGAACCGTAGATATCATAGATTTGAAGACCTTGTTTTATAGATGAGGATGATAAAAATTGAGGATTAAATATCTAATGTACTCCAAAGATCTTTGTAAAATATAAAACACAATCTAAATGAAATATAATTTCATTATGACATGACTTTTTCAGAGTCACAAGGTTAATTAGT
Source organism: Phoca vitulina (assembly GCF_004348235.1). NCBI lineage: Eukaryota > Metazoa > Chordata > Mammalia > Carnivora > Phocidae > Phoca > Phoca vitulina. Next base: position 47,740,685 of record NW_022589705.1, on the reverse strand, counting down.
GGAAGATTAAGGTAGTAAGATACGGGTCTGATTACAAATCCCATTTGCTGTTCATCTTCAGCAAAAGTCTGATTACACTTAAGAAAGACATGGCACGGTCCCTCTATTAGTTGCATTGATTTTTAACCTTCTCATTGTCCTTCTCATTACCTTTCTTGGGTAAAAGCTATACATGTCTTAATCACTTCAAGTAAAGAGAACTAATTTAGTATTCCTGAAAATTGTGTGCTCAAAATCCAGAAGGATATAGTTGGAATGAGTTACTTTAAATGCTTTTGGCATTGCCGGGTTTTTTTTGTTTTTTTTTTCACTTTTTGCTGTTTTAACTTCTGAATCAAAATATATGTATATATCATCAAAATATATGTATACTATCAGGAAAGAAAATCTCGTTTTACAAAGGCAGCCAGGATTAACATTTTTATCCTCACATAATCGAAATGATACTCAAGTTTTAGTAGCTCCAGTTGATCAAAGGTAGACTTCCAACTTCCTCTCTTCCCTTGGTGTCAGAAGATCTATTGAAAACCTGGCTTAAGAATAGAAGTAAGAGTTTTATGATAACTTGAGAATGAAGAAATACAGACCTTTACCCCCTTTCTTGGCATTCCATTGCCTTAAATACTTCCCTTTGGCTCAAATACATCATTGGGCCTATACTATGAACCTACTCCTGGTATGCCACACTTCTTGGCTTTCTTTTTTTGAAACCTTCACTTAGGTACTCTGACTTTGATCATATTTTCATAAATCATCCTCTTACCTAGCTTACTGGTTAATATCATAACTAATATTTTAGTTCTCTGAGGTTTTATTTATGTCTACTCCAGATTGCAAGCTCTTGAGGCCTGTAATCATGTCTCCAATGTTTCAAGAACCCATGTATGCTCAGAGTGGTAAGACTAAAAAGTATCAAAGAGTCATAGGTCTGTTTCAGTCTAATGGTCAGGAGAAAAGCGAAAAACAAATGAAGGCTTTTGTCAGTTGGTGGTAGTTGATTTGGGGTTTGTCTTATTCTAAAAAGCTCTCTGAAATTCTTCTTGATTTGGTCGTTTAAGAAATGTGTTGACATGAGGACTTTTGATGGATACTAGGACAGGTAATGACTTTGCTACTAGGCACAGCATGATATTAAAGATGGAAATATTTTTTAGTATTTTCAAAAAATTTAAATTTAAATTCATGGCACATGCTGAGACTATCCAGTGGTAATATGAATTTGGGGTATACTCTTGCATGCCCACTTGATTGTGAGAAGCTAGGGACTCTGATAGATCACTAATGAATGGTCTCCAACTCCTGCCGTAGATGTCCCACTCATAGCCCAGACAGATCAGTTTAGCCAGCCAGATGCTACCCATCTACCCAGCTGAGAGGGCACAGTGCCCTCCCTGCCTCAGCCCCTTATCCATTTGATTGCTATCGCTGGTTCCATTCTGTAACTGAGTCGGAATGATTTAAATATATCTGCATTTACTTGGCCAAGTCCAGTACATCATTTATGTTTGTGACAGGGTGAGCTGTCACTGAATTTTTCCCTCCTGTATTTTAACACACTCAGGATCTAGTTGCACAAAATTTATTTGCATCTTTCTTACCCATTGCATGGAAGGTTACCTGATAATATCTCATCAGGATTTACCAGTATGATTTTTAAAATATTTTTAAATCAGTATAATTTAATTTCAAAGGATTTATCTAATTTTGATTACAATAATTAAAAATATTCTTTTGTTAATACTCTCCTTCTATATGTTCATGGTATTAAGATAAATTCATTGTCTAATGCTGCATTGTAGATGGGGCATAGAATAATTTTCAAACTAAGAAAGACCATACATTGTTTTTCAAGAAACACCTTTCAGAGCCCTTAGTAAATCCTAAGTAGGAGCCTTGCCAAAAATAAATATAAACATGAACCCCTGGACAGGAATGGGTTCTTCTTCTTTAAAGCAAGAGAATATATTGGGTTAAAATGAGTAAAATATGAGCCCTTTTTCATAAAGGTAATAAAAGAGGAGGCGATATTAATGAGGAAGAACTCAGGAAAGATTTTTCTGTTTTGATCACTGCTTTTCAAATCTAGCCCTGCGATCCACGACTGCATTTCCCAGAGAACTCTGATTCTGCCTGAGGGAACATTAGTTATGGAGCGATGTGGGGATTTTTAAGGCCCCTTTCTTCACTTTAAAGCTTATTTGCTCTCAAAGTTCCCTATGGTCCTGGGATAGAGCATTAAATAAAGGGCCACTTTCTCTAAGTGTATAGCTGTTTGTTATTTTTGTGTTGCCCAGATCCAAGGTAGCAAGGTAAGGAAACAGACCTGAAGAGGGCTTTCCTGCTTACCCGGAGCTCTCTCTATGTGATCTCATTCTGATGCTCATCAGGAGGAAAGTATTACTATATCCCCTTTTCAGTGTGAAACAGGATGCAAGAGACATTACTGATTTGTCCAAGCCCTTCAGCTACTCACTGCTGATGCCCTAGAATCAAACCTTGTTCTTTTTGCTCCAAAGTCAAATGATATAAAAATAAAAATTAAAGGGAAATCCACAGGCCAATTTGTTATATTCTTATATGACTTGGTAACAAAACATGTAATTATATAGAATTTGAAAGCTAGAGCTCAATCCAGGTCCCTTCTTATTTTTCAGGCCTCAGTTTAGATGTTACTGCTTTGGAGAGAACTTCTCTAATTATCCTAACCCAGTACCTTGTGGGTTTTACAGTTGGCTCTCACAAATTTATGATTTTGATTTTCTGTTGTGGAACTTAGTTTTTACTCATCTCCTCTCTTAGACTGTAAGGTTATTGGGGACATGAATTTTGTCTACCTTGTTCACTATAGTGGTCCCAGCATTTAGAATACCTCTAGACACATGGTAGACATTCAAATAAATATCCCTTGCATGAGACTTAGAAATGTAATCTAATTTGTCCACAACCAGTGATGTTGTTAGTGGCAAATCCATTAGAACCCAGGAATCCTGTTTCCTATTGCACTACACCGTGCTCCGTGCAGGTGCTTGCCATGCCCAGTTCATTTTTCTAATTGTTCAGTTGAATGAAAAACTCCCATCTGGTTTGCAGTGACTCTTCAAACTACCCTCAGAAGCTGCAAAAGCTTGCTCCTGAGCCTTCTCCCAAATTCAGAGTCGGACAATAGAGAACAAAGCCATCAGGGTCAAACGCTCTTCTTATGAACAGAAACGTGAAGCACATCGTTGTTGTTTGGTTCAGCATTGGGGAATTTGGTTTACCTTTTTCTTGGAAAGTCTGCATCCTGTGGCCAAGGATCTAAGCCCTTCAGAGACTGGCGATGTACACTCAGCTGGGAACATGTTTATGAGCACGTGTTGTGTCTGAAACCCAGCCACTCAAAATATCTGTTTTGTCTGGAGTGTAGCCGTTTAGTCATTCTGTCATTGTCTGGTTATATTTTTTGTTCCTGACATTGCTGATACTCCTCTCACTGCTCTCCTAGCCACATATTCAATTAATTCACATGTGTTACTGGACGGACCTCAACCGTGGCAACCTGAGCAAAATGAATATTTGGTGCAGTTATCCTTGTGTCAGGCAACTTGTGGCCATTCGTGGCTTTTGTTCATACACGAAGAGTTCCAAAATCTCTTAATTTGAGGAAATTGGCTAAGTCATGGAATCATGAATGGATAGAGTTAGCAGCAGTGAGACATCTCAGAATACGCTTTTTTTTTTTTTTTTTAATGATATAGTTTTAACACCAGGCTGTTTCGAGTTATGGTTTCATTTGACGGGTTTCATCTATCTTTCTGGCAATTCTGGTTTACACTCCTTAGACTGGTGAATAATCTAAATGTCAACCAGAGAGCCAGAACTTCTATGAGTAACTTATGTGTCATGTAATCAAAATGACATAGCACTGCATCACATCAGCAGTAGCATATTGTGGGAATTCTGTAGTTAATTATACCAGCTACTTTCTTTTTTTTTTTTTAAAGATTTTATTTATTTATTTGACAGAGAGAGACACAGCGAGAGAGGGAACACAAGCAGGGGGAGTGGGAGAGGGAGAAGCAGGCTTCCCGCCGAGCAGGGAGCCTGATGCGGGGCTCGATCCCAGGACCCTGGGATCACGACCTGAGCCGAAGGCAGACACTTAACGACTGAGCCACCCAGGCGCCCCTATACCAGCTACTTTCAACAAGAAGAAGAGTTTAGATGCCAGAGAGCCAGCTGAAAGCTCCACCCAAATGCAAACCCATGTGAAGACCGGACCATAAGCTCAGATTCTTTTAAAAATCAGAGACAAAACCGGGCGCCTCGGTGGCTCAGTCAGTTGAGCATCTGACCCTTGATTTCGGCTCAGGTCATGATCTCAGAGTCATGAGATCGAGCCCTGAGATGGCTCCACACTGGGAGTGGAACCTGCTTGAGATTCCCTTTCTCCCTCTGCCCTACTTCCCCACTCTCTTAAATTAAATTAAATTCAGAGACAAAACTGAGAAATAAAACATCAGCTTCAAGTATAAATCTTGTGGGATAAAGGACAAGTACTCCAGACACTTTGCCAATCCCTTTACATATATTATTTCTAACTTTCCCATTTTAAAGTTGGAAAAACTTAGTCTCTGAGAGGTTCAGTGACTTGCCAAGTTTCTCAGACGAGTATTATATTTCCAGACTCAGCTGGTTGCTGACCTGATCTGATGGCATGCTAGTATGATGTTGAGTTTGCTGTTAGAGTCCTCTCTATGCTGTTAGATCTCCCTGGGAAGGCCAACTATAACCAGAACCCCCTCTGTGTCATGTATGACCTACACCTCCATCTCTGAAACTACTTTTATAAGCCTTCCATGAACCAACAAACTATATGTCCTGGGGTGCATTGTTGTGCAGAGCACTCATCCATCTATTTTAAATTGTGGGAGCTAATAATAAGAAAATGAAATGCACAATATAATTTTTTATAGAATAAAATTAGATAAGACCACTGTTTTCATCCTTTATAGTTTAAAAATATGTTCTAGCCTCCACCATGTGGCAGATTCTTCTCAATTCTAGTGTAGGGAGTACCAAAATGCCAAAACAGATAACGTATATGTTTTCAGGGAATAAAATGATATGTCTCTGTAGCCTGTGGGTTTCCTTTATTTATTAGATGGTCCCTAGAGTTGATCTTATAAATTTCCAGCCCTGGGAAACTGTTAATCCAGAAGTAGTGATTTCCACAGCAGGCTTTGAAGCATCACATTGTCTCTTATCTCAAAGGGTATGTGAACATAGTTAGCAATAATCAATATAATTAATATTAAGCACAATACATATCACGTGATGTATTTAAAGGGGTAGAGTAGTAATCTCAAAAACAAGCTGTGGTAGATTTTTGTGGCTGCAAAAATATCGAGAATTCTAATAAGGTAATATTTATTTTAAACAACCGAGATGTTATAGAATAAAATTGGAAATCAGTTCTTAAGGAGAATCATGACCAATGCTTTTGGGGTTATGAAAAGAAAGCACATGTTTGGGGGGTGATTTTTCTGTTCTGTGTCAATGGCTTTCAAGTCAGATATGAAGGTCTTGAGGCATAGGTCTTGTTTTTAGCTAGTCAGTAGAGGACACTAGACTGGATGGGCTATGGGTCTGATCCATGGTTAAGATTTCTAATTTAAAAAATATAATAATTTGTAGAACTTCTGGCCATGAAATGGTCCAACAGAAACCTTAGTCATCTGCTTTGGAATCACCTAACACCCCATGGCCTTAGAACCGGCTTTAGAAGCTTGAGGTTAAATATTAGCCATTATGCACAGAAAAAAATGATAGATTGCTTAAATGCAAAAACAAAAGGGTAACTAAATAGTGTACCTTGATTCCTTGCCTTTTCTCAGTTGCTACAATGATTTGTGTTATCTGCTGAAGAAAGGCCTTTGCTATCTTTCTCAGGCCAGCACCCCAGATTTGCCAACGTACCTCTTTTTTTTTTTTTTGCAGTCTATTTCTATTAACAGCCAGATTAAAAGAAAAGACTCAAATACATAAAATGAAATTGTGAAGCTCCAGTAACAGATGCAGTGTTGCTGGGTTTCTCAGCAGAAGGGAAGACCTCTGTCAAAAAGAACAAGTGTGAACATTTTCAATTATCTAAAAATATACAATACCTCTAAACCTGACACAATATGAGTATATGATTTTGAAATCCAATCTCTTTATGGGATATTTGGGACATGAAATTTCTAGAACATACTTATACTAAAAAATGTTGTTTATCTAAAATTTTAATACGTCTTTGAATATAAATATGGTATCTATTTAATTGTGTCACTGCAGCAACTTTTGGAATTAAGGGAATGTTAAGTCATGAGAAGTTTCTCGAAACATTCTTAAGGGAATTAGTTTGGGTGTAGGAGAGGTCAATTTTTTAGTGTCCCAATAATGTGTGCCATATCTCTTCTTGAAAAGTTTCAGAAATTCTAAGAAAAATGGACAGCGGCAAAGAGCATAGATAGATAGGTAGGAAGAAACACCTAATAATTTTGAGGGCTGTTCAAGACCTACAGTCAAGTTGCAGAGTGTTGTATTTAAATTCTTTTGGTTTTTTGTTTTGTTTTGTTTTGTTTTCTTGTTTTTCAATTCTGTGTATGAAAGCACTAATGGTCTGTCCCTCTTCGACTTTTAAAATGTCACCGGAGCAGATAACTTGTCCTTTAAGCAGCAAGTGGAGTTTATTCAATTTTAGCTTCATCATAAATTCCAATGTTTTGTTGCAGAATATGCCAGAGAAGTTCTTGCTTGTTTTTCAATCTATATTTGTTGTGGATGACTACATCACTGGGCAGTTGAGAAGAGAATCACTCAATTCTGGTGTGTTTAGATGAATTTTGTTCTGATGTATCACATGGGCAGTTAGAATGACCTAACTTTATTCCCTGGGGTAGCAACGATGTGCTCCAGATACTCACACAGCAGAGCCTGTTTTCTGGGATGGTGCATCATGGAACTAGGGTGTCTAGTGTAGTAGATGTTAATGGACAACGAATGGCATGTTCTCCCATCCTGATTCCTGTTACCAACTCACTCAATTCAATTTCATTTCCCTCTCAGATATGATAAGCAGGTCATTAACGCAACTGTGACATCAAGTTTCAAAGAGATGATAGACAGGGAAAGATCAAAAGGAGACAAGAGATGGGACCCTCACTGTCAGATGATCTGAAATGTGAAGAATTGTGGAAATCATGAGTTTGATAAAGGGTTCTAGAGAAAGTACAGTATATTCTTGTTTTTTTGTTTACATCAGATATTGCAAAGGAAAGTGTAGGCGCTTAGCAATTAGAGTTCTCCACTTCTTTGGGTCTTCTTTCCATGTGAAAATAAGGGTATGAAAGAAGCAATGTTTTGGAATCAGAAAGAACCTTCACAATTAACCATTTTATAACTAAAGAAACTGTGCCCATCGCTAAAACAACCTGAGCCCCCAAAAGTCAATTTATCTTACCCAAGATCACGCATGGAGCTCGTGCCAGAACTGAGACAGAGACGAGCCCTCCTGACGTGCATGTTGCCCTGAGCTGTGCACCTTCCCTGAGCCGTTGTAACTCCCTCTACCTCCACTAGCATTCTGAGGAAGAATTTTCAGCCCCTTTGCTTTCCTGAGGCCCAGGAATTCTGATTAAGTTGTGACTAACAAAGTGTAAAATATGAGTCAAAATGCAGTCCCTAATAAAGTCATTGTGACTTTAATGACTTGGGCAGTTGTTTCATACTGCGAAAACAGGAAGGTCCCACACAATAAGGCGCCTGTCTCACAGATGGGCTCCTGCGTAGACGGCCACCCACAAGGGTAACTGCTGAAGCTGTCTTCCTCTCTTTGGCTCCTTTTTTTTTTTTCCTTTCTTTCTTTCTTTTCTTTTTTTTTAAAATCCACACAGTTTTCACCTACTGACTTCAGCGTGAGGTTATCAATGAGAGGAAAGTGCCTGTTTATCTAGTTTTTGATGGGCTGAAGATATAGTGGGTCGCTAAAGATTCACTCCTCGGTGACATCCAGGTCACCCCCTCACAAGCCCAGATGAGTCTTAAAAGTAGCTGTTCTATGGGCTTGATACTAGCCCCTCGTATGACTACTCTTCTGAATTGTTTTATTCTTAGAAATATAAAACCACCAGGTTTTAGAACTGGGAGCAATCTCTGAGATCCTCCTCCACGCCTCCCGTGCGGTTAGTGTAGCTAAGACCTCTTTACCAAGAGAGCTCCTAAGTTGCTTGTGGATCTTTGCACAAAGCTCAAACCAGTCCTCTCATGAGAAAGCTAGAAGAATGAGGAAGTGTTCCATCGTCTCACAAAAAAACTGGCTCAGAAGAAAATAATCTCTGCATGTAGCACTGAAGGTAAAGAAAAATTGAAGCCATAAAACACAATGTTCATATCAAGTGTAATTGAATTTCAGATTTGCTACTATATATTTTAAATGACTTCCCACTATTAAAGATAGCCTATCCAAAACTTCCACGTGTGATTTTACAGAGAAGATATATTCGAGGCAAGCAAGATTAAAGCATTTATAGAGAATGATATCCTTGTCCATTTTCAAAAAAGAACTGCAGTTTCTAGCTGTGTTCACAAATCTGGTGGCGGGCATCAGCTTAAGGAAGCATTGAAGGAATTTGTGTTACTAAGGGGCCATTCACAAATTTTGCTCGTCTGTACTTAAAAGGGGCTTGGGCCATTGCCTCTGGGGACATTATTTCTAGGTAGGCTCTCACAGGGTTTTCTTGTGAAGGCAGATTCTTAACAGAAAAATAGGATCTGTGTACGTTAGGTAGTAAAGACACATTGATCTTTGAAATAGTGTGCTCCTGTTTGTGCATTTCTCTACTGCATTTGACAAAATAAATAATGTCCATTCCCTTTCAATCCCGTAACTGCTTGGGACACGGTTTCACTTAGGAGCTGTTTTACCTTCGTATCTAGACTGAACACCCAACCTTGCAAGAGATGGCAAGAGTCTTAGAATATCAAACTCTGGAGACAGTATAAATGCTTCTTTTCCATTGTTGGTGACTTATTCTTACAGACTGAAGCATTTCCCATTCGGGGTGCTTTTCTCAGTAGTATTGAGAGTGTTTTGTTTTCTGGGAAATATCAGTTGCTGGTAAGTATTGTGTCCAGTCTATAGGAGACGGCCAGGGAACTTGTCATAGAATCATGACAGGTGCAGGTTGGAAGGCTGAGAGCCGAAAACCATGCATCATTTTCATTTAAATATGAGAGGTGAGGTGACTTCAAAGGGCTGTTGGTGAGAGCTGACTGTGACAGTCAGGATTTGTCCACTACATTGTGGTTATCTCTGGCTCTACAGAAACAATTCTCCTGTGGGGGTCTGACCCCGAAAACCCAACTAAGCCAAATAGTCCAACTGTCTCCTCAGCCTTAACCTCAAACACAGTTCCTATCTCTTCCACCTCTTGGTGTGTTTCATCACATAGGCCAGCACTAATCATACTGATTGTCCTCTACATTTGCTAGAATGGAAAAGAAAAGATGCTCCCGTCTGCTGCCCAGCATAAGTGGGCCCTTCATAAATGCTTTTGGATGAGAGCAGTGATGGCCTCGGTCAGTGTGGTTGGGCCTTCGCTTATGGAGGAGGAAAACCAATGGTTGTTGCTAAGCAGCGTTTTAGGATTGGGTCAGTTTCTGACCCTGAGTGACCTCCGTATGCATACTTCATCATGATATGTGCTTTATGGTTACCTTAGGATGACTTGGCTTTTTGGTGGCATTGCTATGCCCGTAGCGACAGACTCATAGGAGAGCAATTTAGGCATGAGCAGGAGGGAGGTGGTATTCATCTGTCACTATTTATATAGCTTACTCCTTCTGTAATCAATGCAGGAAAGGTGAGGAGTTTGGCTTCTTCTCAGCCTTGTAGCTGAGAGCCACTTCCCCTGCTCCCATGTTGGGACTGAATGACAGTGTATCCCAACAGGATTTTTGTGGCCATGGGAGGTCTTAGAACGAAAGGAAGGAGAAAAGTCTTTCCCTTCCTAGCCTTTTATTACTGAATTTCTACCTGCTTCTATATTCTGAGCACAGGAGCCAATATGACTAATAAAGAACTGGCCCCACTCTGTCCAGACTATTAAAACTGTTGTGGTCAACTAACATGCCCTAATATATCTGACTATTCCTACTAGGATGAGAGCTGATTAAAAGGGTGTTTTTTTGGTTTTGTTTTGTTTTGTTTTTTGTTTTTGTTGGTTTTCTTGGTGTTTTTTGTTTTTCTTTTACTGCTCTATCTTTAATGCTTTGCCTGGCATAGTTTAGATGTTCAAAAAATACTTATCAAATACCTGATAAAATGGTTTTATTTGAACTAGTGCAAACCTGATTGACTCCAAAATCTTCCTAAATATTTTACCGACCAAAGGAACCAAAATGAGGATGGAGTGTTTGAATATTACATTTGGCTAAGTCTTATGCAGAGACATAATTAAAGAAATCATCGGTCTCTGCTTTTTTTCCAAGATATTTTTGCAGTGCTCCAAGTACAGTTTCCCTCTTTGCCAAAATCTAGCTGATCAATCAGAGCATACACACCTGTCTTTTCCGGCTTCTAAGTCTTTAGCGTAAGTGCCTGACTTCTGAGAAGTAAAAATGAGAGGCCCCTATGACCAAGCAGGTTTGTCTTGAAAAATAAATAATTTGGAACTTACGCGGTTCACCTGGAGTTCAAAACTGCATAGAGGTTCCATCAGTAAAACACACTAGCCGAGACAATTGATCTGGACATCCCCGGTTACTATTACTGACATAATGTATCATGGGAAAACACACAGACGCAAGCAGGGTTCCCCCAGAACCTCTCCGAGGACAATGCGTCGTGCAGTGAGCCAGCAGGCAACAATGCTAAGCTGCGTTGCCTTCAGCTGGAAAGGCTGGTCTCCTGGGCTCAGGCAGTGGCACGACGGGGGCTTGGATGCTTGAAGTGAAGCCATTGTTGGTGCAGGATGCTCATTTGAAAGGAGAAAGCCTCACAGGAAAGGGAGCCAATTGCGTGTGGGGGCTGTTGCCATGGTGCTTTGCTCTGGCTTTAACATGCTGTACTTGAACTTCTGAGAGTCCAAGGGTGGGGTAACGGAGAGAAGGGAGAAGGAGGGGAGTGGGATGGGCCTGGGAAGCTCTGCGGTGGGACTCTCCTCTTCGCCTTTCCTCTTGCCTGTGCCCTCTGAGGCTGACAAGGAAAAGGGGGCGGGGGGGGGGAGGAGGGAGGGAGAGAGAGATTGAGTCTACAGGAAGGGAATGACTTTCTCAACATGCCCTGGATTGCTAAAATGAAATAAAATTTAGTTTAACTCCTAAATATTACTAACATGAATTAGATGTTTAACACTCAAATACCAAAGCAGCGTAGTCCTTCATAACCCAAATAATTCACCCTTCATGCAGCAAATGACAGCTTACATTTCCTAACACATTCTAGATCCTAGATCGAAAGGTCGAACGTGTCTAATTCACTTGTCGAATGCAATCTAATATGCATATTAATGAGCTGATGGAGTGGAGAGAACTGCATTCTGCAAATGAAGTACTTTTTAAATGAAAGAAGTTCATTCTATTCCCTCTTGTTTCACTGTGAAGGATGGCTGAACGCATTGTCACACGCCGTCAGTGTGCAAAAAATCCTCCCAAAAGCTAGCTTTAAAAAAAAAAAAAATCTTTGTAGTCTGAAAGCCTAGTCTGAAGACAGGCACAGTTCTAACCTGTTCTCAGTTTTTTAAAAATGTTGAGAAAGTAAATGACTCAAATGCATCATCCCTCTGAAACCATTAGCGTGACTGAGCCTGTGTGGAGGATGGTCTGTGCAGTGGAGAGAGGGTTAAGAACACACCTAGTTGAAATGGGGGAGGGTACTGACTTCAGATTTACTTAAATATTCATGGGGCTTCCTCCATTTTAATCTTCTCCTTTTTAAAAGATGGCTGTGTTTCCCAGTCTGGCAACCCCTCAGGAAAGAAGAATCACTCCTTCCTTACAGAGTTCAGCTGAGCAGGACTAATCTAGAGTGGGAACCCCTTCGGCCACCAGGACTATTCATAATTCATAAGTGCTGCAAACCAGCCAGCTGAATACATTTAGACAGCTCTTGTTCCTTCGTGCAATTCCTGATTGCATTACTCTCTGCCAGGAAAGAAGCAGGGAGCATAGGCTTCTTGTAAGAATGGAGTGCGAAGATGGGCTTTGTCTGGATTAGGAAATGCCCTAAATTTTGGAGACTTTGTCTTTTATAAGTTTTGATTATTTTACCACTGAATCTGCTCGGCTTTCCCGGTCCTTTCGGGGGTGCTCTCTCAGCACAGTGAATTCTTTCAAAGGGATTTGTGGATTCTGGCAAGGAGAGCATTCCAAAATGCCTGAGGCAAACTATTTGTTATCTGTATCTTGGGGTTACATCAAGGTGGGTTAATTTGATTCTCTTATATGTCTTTGATAGAATGTGAAACATTTACATCCGTGTGCTTTCTGTGAAGTAGAAAAACATCTGTAATGATTTAATTTGTGTTGTCCCTTAGCTCACGGAGGCTGCTTATTGTATAAGGGCATGCTGTATTACATCGTATTTAAATAGACTGTGCTGTATTTTAATCCAATTCTTTTTATGCGGCTCGAGGATTTTTAAAGGATGCTTCTTTTTCCCCTTAGTGTTCTCTTCAACTTTTCACATATAATCTCTCAAGTAATATTTTCGAGTTAATTTCCAATAAATGTGTTTTAAAAGTTGTTACATTTTTCAAGTGCAATTATCTTGACCTCTATTAAAATTCCTTTTCCTATGTTTGCATCTTCAGAAGAAATCAGATGTTAATTCTAAGAAATCTCAAGAAAACCTCTTTTTTCCCTAAGGTGACATGGGAATGGTTTCGCATTAAAGGGGTGTTTTGTAGAAGCAGAATCATTTATTTAATGGTATCTGCTCCTCCAATCTCTTGGTTCGTAGTAAAGTTGAAAACATCTACAGTGATCATTTGCTAGTTTTTAGGTGATTAATACATTTTTCTTCTTCATACACAGTTCAAAAGAATGCTGAACCGGGAGCTGACACACCTTTCAGAGATGAGCCGATCAGGGAACCAGGTTTCTGAATACATTTCAAATACTTTCTTAGGTAAGATATTAACTGGGAAATCTGTTCCGTAATTGAGATTTTTCCCTATTAATCTCTGCAACCCATCAGCAACATCCCTATGTGAGTTTGGAATGAAACAGAAAAAGCCATTTCAAATAAGAACTAAGGACAACATTTAAGGTAAAAAAAAAAAAAGCAGAAAGATGTTAAAAAAAAAAAGAAAAGAATGACATCAAAGACAGAGGTTATTATAGGCTGATTGTATTTCTATGTACCTCAGGTCACCCCTTATCCATCCACCCTCTTCCATCTTGGCCAAAACCTCTGAATGGGGTCAGGGTGGGGGTCCAGACATCTAAACCTGAGGGACCAGTCTGTTGGCTCCTCTGACGTGGTATTCTTTACATTCTTCCAATAACTGGACTTGGAGCAAAGGATTTCCTCTTAGGTGGTCTGTAAGAGATATGGTTGGAGAATAACGGTGTGTTGATTTGGGCCATGGGAATTAGCTTTGGAAGTAATTTGACTATTGCTTCGCTAAGTTATTGCTTAAAGATCAATGGGAAGAGAAGAATCTTCACATCTCTGAAAGATGTGGCTTTCTGCAAGCTGCATCATTATCTTCCCAATCTGATGCTTTTTATCTGTTGTGCTCTGTTGTCACATTGCTGGTATTTAACACATGACACTGTCAGAACACGTTTGCATCAGAGATCCTCAGCTACTGTCACGAGTCCTGTTTGATTACTCGGGATTTCTGATCTCATGTTTAAAGCCATTCTACTGTATAGTGAACCTATTTGGATTATATTGTTCTTTAATAAGGCCTGCAGAATATGCAAATCTGTACTTTAAAATAAATAGGTAGCATTTAGATTCTGATTCTGTAGACTTTCAAATACTGCTGAATTATGCCCATTTACAGAACTCCACCATACAGGGAACCAACACATTCTTACAGCTGAACATCACACCTCCCTTCTTTTTTGGCATTGCGACACATCATTAAATCCATGACCATGTGCCTCAGGGCTTTATGGCAACACACACGTCTTCTGGTTTTATTTTAAAAAATCAATCTTGTTTCTCTAATTCCAAAGCAGTTGCTGCTGTCAGCCGATCAATCTTTGATCAGCCTGGTGCAGAGCTCACAGCATTTCCCGGCCGCAGATGGGCAGGGGTACGATGAACAAGTGTCTTTCTGTTTCCTCTGTGGGTGCCTTCTGCACCTGGTTTTCTCCAGCGGCAGTTACAACACCTTTGTCAGGGAACAAAGGAGAAGAATTTTCATATAGCCTAGCTCCAAGAGGCAGCTAGAATCTAATTGAACAGCAAGTGTTATATACCCATCCTTTTCTTCTCCATCATCCCCCCTTCGTTCCTTTGAAGACAGACATCTTCCACTGTCCCTCTCAGATGTACTCTACTCTGTGCAACACCCAATTCTTTTTCATAAACTGGGAGTCTTATATTTCCCAGGTTAACGACTGTGGGAGAGAAGAAGAAAGTCGAGTAGTGCAAGAACTCATTTTTGTTCTCACAAACATTGCGTTTTAAAATGCCAGGGCTTGTCTGTGTCTTGGGAGAGACTCTCACGACTGGGGTAAAGCTACAGGAGCCCTTTGTCTTCCAAGACCGCGCGGAGGCAGCTCTGTGCGCTTGCAGCAGCTTTCACCAGCGGCTTGCAGCTTGCCAAGGACGGCACGACTAGCTTAGCATACTGATCTCTTTTTTATCATCATAAGCTATTAAGTGAGAAAGCTGATAAGATAATAAAGATGAGCTCTCAGGGTCAACACTGTGTATCTCAAGAACAGGCAAACGTCAGCGATCTCTTGAATATTTCATTTGCTGTTTGGCACATCTCTTGAGGAAAGCCAATCTTTTGGCTTCTTGTTATTCCAAAAATTAAATTATCAAGAACAGGTTGTTGGGGAACGTGTTAGAATCTCAATTCTCAGAGACTCAGCCTTAGGAGGGTGTGTGTGTGTGTGTGTGTGTGTGTGTGTATGTGTGTGCACAAGGTAGCCCTGATCAAACAGATTAGACAGATTAAAATTTTAAATATTCTTGGAAAAATATAGGGAAAAAAAAATCCCTCACATCAACAAAAGATACATCAGTTACCTCATCTGTACAAGGAGAGCACTGTGACTCTGATACGGACTGAGTTGATCAGTTTTGCTAAGACATACCCAGCAGTCTGGATTCTCTATAATGGGCTGTAGGCCTGCAATTGGGTAATCCTAAAAAGCAAACAAACAAACAAGACCTTGCTTCCAAACTGCAAATGTAAGACATGGAACTCTTAATCCTATTTTGTGGGGTGAATATTCCTGGAGGAATATTCCTGGAGAAGCATGAATGAAGCCTTCTTTATAAACTGTCAGATCCACAAGGGACCTTAATGGCCTTGTCATCCAATTCCCTCATTTTATGGGAGAGGAAACAGGCCCAGAAGGGCAAAGTAACCTAATCAAGATTACTTGGCTACTATGTCCCTGAGCCAGAACTAAGGCTTTGCTCTCTTGATTCCCAGACCTAAATACCCTGTTACTTCTTTAACTCGGAAAGAAGGTTGTTAGAAACTCAGACCATATAGAAGAAAATCACATTAAAGGACATTCAAGTAATAGCTATATTCTTTTGGAGAAAAGTCTTTAGGAATCATGATTGTTGGACCTAAAAATAAAATATGTTTTTAGCCTTTCCCAGTAACATAAAAGAATTTTGTCAGAGCACGGCAACCATCTCAGTGAGCAAAAAATGGGAAGACCTTAGTGCTTTAAGTTAAAATTAAAGAGCATTTTTGCAATAAGAGTCATTGAACGTTAAAATGTGTCATCCAGGAAGGAGGGAATCCCTTACTCCAAGAAGCTGGGAAACTTGTGCTGTTTCCATCTAAGAGGATGGTGTCTAGATGGACAAGTTGAAAGGCAGGCAAGAGTCCATTTACCAAAGCAACCACCTATTGATGCTCTTACATGAAAATGAGCTCCAGGTCGCTGGCCCCAGAGGAAGTAAAGCAGGATCTGCAGGAAGGGAGCATAGGCAAAGCAAGATATTTAGATATGGTATTATAATTTAGTAAGTATTTTTACAAACAGAGAAGACTCATTCTTGTAAATCCCCGACTATGTCTCAAAAGCTAAAACATAGAATTTCAAAGATGCAAGGAGAAAGAATTTAGAAAGTCTGCATGATTAAACGCTGTGCTCTAGTAAGAAAAGCACTTCAAATTAGGCCATTAACAGCGTTTTGACGTGACCATATTTTGCATTTGTTTTTTTTGTTTGTTTGTTTCTTTGATTTATGCTGGCCCACTATTTCCCCACTGTATTATAACCATTCTGGGAATGTAAATTCACTAAGTGTTTATGGCGATTCTTTGAGTCTGTGTTTCAGGTCATTTCCGCAATGCCCTGGCTACGCTTTTAACAGAGGAAATTCAGAATAGGGCAACCCATCAGTTGTTTCAGTGCCTGCCTATATAGGGAAACACCCATTAATGTCAAATTGGTGCTGTCTGTGAATAATGGCTTTCTTCTTTACTGTAACGTTCCAGACACAGTTGTGGTTCAGCTCAATTACTGGCCGATGCAAGGAATCTTTACTTAACACGGGGCAGAGCTGCTAGGCCCACTAGAGGTTTCTCTATCTGCAATGGCCTAGGGGAATCTGACAGCCTCTTAGATAACCAGACCTGAGGGATGGTGAAGAACGGAGTCGGGAAAGACAGGGGCTACTGTGACCTTTCGTTTTAGCAGAAAGTTATAATTATTACGAGTGAAGTGACAGAGAGAAAAGTGATGTCAGAAACAATATAATATATAGTGTTTTTTGCCAGAGATTGTGAGACCTGAAAGAAATTTTTAACAGGAACCTCAAGGCCTGGGTTCTCTGCTATTAAGTCACTGTGTCTGGAACTGAGTAATTGCAAAATAAATATCTGTTGAGTAAGTCGCCCTTTGAGCTTGGACAAATTGCTGACTTCATCTGAAAAGTGAGAGTGTGGGATTATTATTGGTTCCCAAACCTGGCGCTGATCATCAGCGTCATTTAGGAAGCTTTCTGAAACATACTGATTCAGTAGGACTGGGTGGGGCTCATAAATCTGTGTTTTTCTAAAGTTCCCTGGGTGCTTCCGATGCTGAGGCAGGTTGGAAACCCCTAAACTAATTGAAATGACCACTAAAATTCCTCGCTAGGCAAAAGTCATAGACTGATGAGGCTCAGAGCTTGCGGGCACCTAAAGAGAACACAGGGATGCTAGGGATAGAGAATAGCCTTGCTCCAGGTACTGAGGCGTCCAGCCAGGGCGCTGCTTCTGTCTCCCTGTGTTTGCTTTGCTCTGATGCCTTGTCCGCAGGGCCCTGAGAGCAGGCGGAGGTCTCTGGGGAAAACATGTGACCTATGACATCATCTTGCAAGAGTTGAAAGCAAATAGTCTAGGTCCCAGCATGCCATCTGGAAACAAGTCATTTTCTAATGGAGAAGTCGTCTTTGTCCTAATTTTTACTGTAACAAGCAGAGATACACGTAGGAACCTCTGAGAGCTGCATTAACTCTTTCAGCCACAGGGTGTCATTTAGTTCAGTGAAGTAGCTGTTAAAGCAGTTTAATAAATGATTGCCTCCGGGCACTCACAGTCATCCCTGGGGCCTGCAAGAGTTAATGCATGTTTCAGAAGGACTCAAGATGAAGCCCCCTGTGAAGTGAAATGGAATATTTGGTTGCTGATATTTTTAATAGCCTGATACAGAGGGGAGAACCTCTATGAGAAGGTAGATGTTTCCGTCGCTAATCGCAGCTCTGCTGTTACCTTGTCGTAGCAGAATTTTTTAAATGATTAAATGAGATCAGCATACATACTTAATAAGCATAAATGTTTTAATCAATTTAATGCCTGTGACAAGCGAGAGGCATTGTTTATTATTAATTAGAATGAATAAAAATAAAGCAAAGTAAAGTAAAACTGATATACTTTTCCTCTGAACCTCAAATGGTGGTAATAAGCCAAGGCTTAAAGTCATTATTTGAAGGTTACAAACCATTGATTTCTCTAACTTACAGACTGCTCATCTAAACTGAAATGATAAGTTATATCCAGTTAAAGTTGTTTGGATTTTTTTTTAATTAAAAAAAATACAAATATGATAAAAAGAGTAGAACATAAAGCCTGTTTTTATTAACCTGGGCCTGGCTGCATGAATGTTTTCTGTTATACAGACATATAAGTTATTTAATTAAAAACATCTGCATATACATATTGATGCCCTACCTTGAAAATATAGAAGCGTAATTCTAAATTACGCTGCAGATAGAAGGTGGAGGATTGAGTCTTACCTGTCCTGCTCGGACAACTTATTTCACTCCTTTGGGCCTCAGTTTATTTAGCAATAAAAAGAAGCAAAAAAATTCTCCTATTTCTCCCATCAACCTCACAGGATGGTCCTGGAGATCAAGTGAGATAATGTAGGACAGTCCTTTATAAGATGTAAAACCCAGCACAGGACTTTGGAAGTTGTTCTGGATACTGGTTTGCAGTGGGTTCTCACTGGCACGCAGGGGCTGAAAAATGTTTCCCCTTGTTGCAGACAAGCAGAATGATGTGGAGATTCCATCTCCTACCCAGAAAGACCGAGAGAAGAAGAAAAAGCAACAGCTCATGACACAGATAAGCGGTGTGAAAAAACTAATGCATAGTTCAAGCTTGAACAATACAAGCATCTCACGCTTTGGAGTCAACACGGAAAATGAAGATCATCTGGCCAAGGTTTGTCTGAGCGGGGCGGTCGAGTGTGCATGCAGCTCTTTGCTCTACGGCAGGTGGCCACTCAAAATTATCTACTAGAAAAGAGCAGTGATCATTGTTGCTTTTCGATTAAATTATATGATAAGAAGCCTGGTGTGGCCTCTTTGTCCATTGCTGGGCACCAAATTCAAGACCCTTTCCTACAACAAAGGAGCTGTATTTTTTTATTCAGAGTTGGATTTGTAAATGGAAGTTCCTCATGAGTGCGAATCCTACCAGAGGCACCCTGGGAGAAGCCACAGGGCAGGAGACAGGAGACAGGAATGAATTGTCCCAGAGGACAGATCCAGGACTCTATGCCAAGGACTAGTTGGAAAATCTGCACTGATTGGCAGAGCTAGAGAAGAAATGAGAGAGGTCGACAGCACTGACTCAGAGCCCAAACCCTATCAGTGGAGGAAGGCACAGAAAGAATTCACACATTCCCCTAGGGGGCCGCCTAAGGTGACCACTGAGGTCCTTGCAGTCTTGTGACAATAGAAAATGGGCAAACAGACATTCAGTGAGGCTTTCTGAGAGATGCAATTAGAGCAAGGGGCAGGTCTCTGGAGAGAGCCTAGATCCCTTATTCTGGGCAAGAATTCAGAATGGAATAAATTACTCCTTTAATCAGATAATCTTGGAATAATCCCACAGTGCAAGACTGAATAATATTTCTCCCAGGTCTATCTGTGGCCCAAGAGCTCTAAGATAGAATAATCCATGATTGGCATTCTTCATCACCTTTTACATTAAATTAGGGTTGACTTCTGCACATTCTAGCAACTGAGTCTCCCCGACCGGGCCCTTTGTGATAATAACCAAAGGGCAAAGGAGTTCCCCTAAGATGGTTTTCTAGCTGTTACTACTGGGCCAGTGATCCGCGAAGAAGAGAGACAGGGAAATGGAGCTAGAGGGACCCCTAGCCACTTGCAGCTACCTCTGAATGCCGCTTGGTTGAGGACTGATGTGCGGCAAATACAGGTCAGCAACTAAATCTATGTATTAGATACACACTCTCTCTTTTCTGAAAAAAAAAAAAAAAAATACAGAAACTTGTAACTAAAATGAAGAGGACACCCAACCTCCTAGGCCATTCCATTTTCAAATTTTCATGCAACTAAAACACTCTAAATAGACACTCTAAAGACTTAGACAGCCATTGTCCAAAAACAAAATAAAAATAATGAGGCATGCTAACAAAACTGGCCTTATTCCTAAATTCCTCTAATTTTGATTACAGGAGCTGGAAGACCTGAACAAATGGGGCCTTAACATCTTCAATGTGGCTGGATATTCACACAACAGACCCCTCACATGCATCATGTATGCCATATTCCAGGTGAGTGAAAAGGAGAGAGTATTGCTTATTGAATTCGATGGCTCTTTATGATTTTTTTTCCATCCCAGTTTACTTTCCTGATTTGACTTTTTCCTCATTTTTGGACATCGACTTATTTATTTGCTAATCCATTTTACTACATAGGAAAGAGACCTCCTAAAGACATTCAAAATCTCATCTGATACATTTGTAACCTACATGATGACTTTAGAAGACCATTACCATTCTGATGTGGCATATCATAACAGCCTACACGCTGCTGATGTAGCCCAGTCAACCCATGTTCTTCTTTCTACGCCAGCATTAGATGTGAGTAGTTATGATGTGTTTTGCATACCCGCCCTCCTCTTTTACAAAGTGCTATACAACATGTAACATATTTATAGAAATAATTGCACATGTTTGAACTGGTTCTTTATTATGTGTAGCATCCATAAATTGGGTTGCTAATAAAAATGAATGGCATTTCTACTTACACTGCTTTCGAATATCAGAGTAACTCTCTCTTTATGTCTCTTACGATTGAAATTGTTTAATTATCAAGTAATTAACAGGGTGCTTTATTTTTTTTTATTTTTATTTTTTTTAAGATTTATTTATTTGACAGAGAGAGACACAGCGAGAGAGGGAACACAAGCAGGGAGAGTGGGAGAGGGAGAAGCAGGCTTCCCGTGGAGCAGGGAGCCCGATGCGGGACTCAATCCCAGGGCCCTGGGACCATGACCCGAGCCGAAGGCAGACGCTTAACGACTGAGCCACCCAGGCGCCCCAGGGTGCTTTATTTTTTTAAGATTTATTTATTTGAGAGAGAGAGAGTACAGACAAGTGGGGGTAGGGGCAGAGGGGGAGAGAGAATCTCAAGCAGACTCCCCGCTGAGTGCAGAGCCTGACACGGGGCTCAATTTCATGATCCTGAGATCATGACATGAGCAGAAATCAAGAGGCAGACGCTTAACCGAATAAACCACCCAGGTGCCCCCAGGGTGCTTTATTTTTCTTTGCATCTCCAGTATCTAATAAGTGTCCAGTTCAGCATCTAGTATGTAGTTTATCCTCAGTATGCGTATACTGATCTTAACTGCGCACACCATCCCAAACACTGTGAAGGATAGCACAGAAATATAATATGAAATGTCCTATATAGTTCCTGTTGGGAATAAGCATCCATAGCCTTAGTCTCCTAAGAATTCATAAAACTGATTCTATGGGTTGAAGAAAAAGTAACTGAATATCTAGAACTGAATATCTAGAATTAATAATGCTGAAGCAAAGGGGAACAGTGTTCCATTTTGCTAGACGTCTTGCTAGAAGGTGGCTGTGACTCCTTCCTTAGTAGATTAATGCATTTCCATGCACCGATGTTAGCAGCAATGTGCCCAGCAGCCCATATTCTTCTTTGACATACAGCAACGGTAGTCAGGTTCTTCCAAAATGCGTAGGCTCACTACAGAAGGGGACTTGCCAACCCCTGTCCAGCCCCACCATATTCACAGGTTCAGTTTGGAAGGTGAAAAAAGATTAAACTGGCCACAACTCTATTGTTTGGGTTCCGTATTTCCTGAGAAAAGAAATCCAAGAGGACAGGAAAGTGAGATGGAGCTGAGGCTGTTTTATCCCCTGAAGGAGAGAAACAGTATTATTTGTATGTTCTGTATAAGGATTATAGAGTGGGTCAGCACTGTTCGTCAACTACCCTCTGTTATTGATAGGATACCTATTGTGTAGCTGGAAATTGACCACTGGGGGCCACACGTGTTTAGAGAAGGGAGAGCTCAACGTGTCCTTGAGCAGTTAGCCTTCACGGGAGAGGTGGACACTGAGCTGGCATTTGAAGGATCCGAAGATGTAAGTAATCACAGAGGATGAGGACAGACCTTACAACCAGAGAAAGACCTTTTAGTCAGAAGGAATGTGTATCTACACAAATGCTAGGTTTAAGTTATCGTGGACAGATGGGGGCAGAAGAGGCTTCACAACATGGCGTGAAGGAGTGGAGCAGTGAGGCATTAGGTTTCACTTCTTAGGGAAGTTCTCAGATCTTGCCCATAGTAAACATTTAGCACATAGGAATTGAAGGAGTGGATGAATGAATGAATATATGAAAGCTTCTGACCACACTACAAATTTAGCTTTGGGAAATAATTTATTGCCAGTCTTATGAGTTTGGAATTTAGCCTTTCTTCTTTAAGTTACTCAGCCTGAAAACATGAATGTTGTTGTATCTCAGCGCAGAGCCAGTCTGACTTTCTTTTTTGACTTGTATGTGCTCGTGTTACATAAGCACCATTCTGCCATACACCTGATCCAGGAAACAAACATCAGGCCCCACCTGATCACTCATCATGAGCATGGTGCTAATGCCTTCCTATAAGCTCGATGTGGGCATGGGCTTACGCCATCATCCCTTTCACATTAGACCTTATGATGATGGATAGAATCTACATTTAATTAGTGCATTGAGACATTATACCACATCAGCAAACAATCCTTCTCCCAACAAGAATGAAATGGGATACTTTAATATGAAACTGAATAAGCAGGATAGGCCAATGGGACATAGAGTTAAATGTGCTCGTTTTGTTCTGCAGGCCGTCTTCACCGATTTGGAAATTCTGGCCGCCATTTTTGCAGCTGCTATCCATGACGTTGATCACCCTGGAGTCTCCAACCAGTTTCTCATCAACACAAGTGAGTTCACTACTGGAACAGTCATTTGAGATAATTGTATGATTCGTTGCTTCATTTTTTCCCCCCTAATGTTTTCATTATGGATGATAATAAGGGTAATAATGAGGTAATCCTTCCATTCCAGTCAAGCTGGTCAGAACTTTCCTGGATACTGTGTCCAGTCTGGCAACATAATTTTTGAGCTGCATGGAGAACTTGGAAAGGGTCAGAGGGGAGCCATAAAAAGTACTCTACATTTGGAAAATACAATACATGAGGAAAGACTAACAGATGTGGGATTATCCAGTAAGGACAAAGAAAGGCTTGGGGATAACGTGATAATGATTTTCAATGTTATGCAGGACTCTCACATAGAACATGGTGACCCACTGGTGTCCCTCTTTACTGAGGAGACAGGCCCAAATGAGCATGGGAACCTCCACAAAGAAATAAGACTCCAAAGAAAGCACTGGAATGCTTGGTCTATAGTAGGGAAGATGACCTCAGTGACATTTAGTGCTGGTCCAGTCTTAGGATCCCAAGCTATACGCAGTGATTTTGTCATGCTGAAAATGTTTAGTAGCCATGCTAATGAGAATCCATGAATTTTCTCAGTTAGTGCACTATTTCTAAACGCTAAAATTCTCAGTGATTTTGTCATGCTGAAAATGTTTAGTAGCCATGCTAATGAAAATCCATGAATTTTCTCAGTTAGTGCACTATTTCTAAACGCTAAAAATCTCAGTACTTTTCCTTCTGAGAATATTGGCTATCCAGATGTGGTCATCATTAACATCAAGTGCTGATGGTTTTATAGAAATGTTTGAGCTCCTTGCTATAAAAGAGGCCCTGTCCTACTTTATCATCAGAATATCTGAATGATCTAGATGTGGTGTAGATTCATTTTTAACCTTGTTCTTCTACTGAAAGAATAGAAACT
Source organism: Phoca vitulina (assembly GCF_004348235.1). Taxonomy (NCBI): domain Eukaryota; kingdom Metazoa; phylum Chordata; class Mammalia; order Carnivora; family Phocidae; genus Phoca; species Phoca vitulina. Next base: position 47,716,831 of record NW_022589705.1, on the reverse strand, counting down.
TCAGGCAACTACGTAGCTATTGGATTATATCAGTGGGCATGGTGTGTGTCACATATCAATCTATACACTGGCCAGGTAGCTTCACACAGAAAAAAAATGGTCTTTCTGTTACAGCCACCGACAACACTAGAACATAGAAAGCCAGTTTGCAGATCTGGGATTGATTACAGGTGAACAGGGCAGGAGTGCTGAAATGACTTCATATATCCCACCACGTATTCTGAGGATGTAACATGAAGAACACAGTTAAAACAATGGTATATGAGTGGCAACATCTGCAATGAGTAACCTCTCGCCATCACTTGGCTATTATTCCTTATTAAGAGAAAATGTTCCTTCTGGAATTTGTTGACCGTATTCTCCAGTGCAGACCAGGGCTCTACCTAACAAAAGATGTCTGTGATTCTTCTGTGTGAATGGCAGGCTGGAAGCTGTCATTTAGGTACAGATGTGACTATTTCTGACATATAGGGCCAGAGGACAGAAACTCTGACATCAAGATTGTTCTAAAAAATTATTAATGTTTCATTGCCATATTTGTAGAAAGCTCCAAAGAGCTAAATTATTTGGATAAAACAAAATTTCACACTCAATGCTGTTATCATCTTTGAAAAATTAGAAAGTCACAAGTGACAGGACTGGGGAATCTATAAAAAAGTGAAATAGTTTGAAAATGCTAATACATATGATAAAGTTGAGTGGCATTGTCCGTTTATTCCTTCCCAAAGCACAAAATGTGTGAAGACATAAAGGAAATTACAAACTGAGATAAAAATAGGGTTTAGTTGCTTGGAAATGCACTTACCTAATGTTAAATTCTTAATGTGAAATGAAGAAGAAGAAAAAGGATTTTAAAATACCGTGAATTTTAGTCAAAGAGAAAGCTTATGCACCAATATCTACGACAAGCATGTTTTGCTTGGAAACTGACTACTCCCCCTTGAAGAGGGCAACTGTTTCTCTGATGAGAAATGATATGTGAATCTTGGTTCCTGACATCATTTGGAGAGAACTGGGTCTGATTTCACACTGAAGTCATGCCAACGTTGGAATTATAGCCCTTCCTTATTAAGTCATCATTTTTCCTTGTTTATCAGATTCAGAACTCGCTTTGATGTATAATGATGAATCTGTGTTGGAAAACCATCACCTTGCTGTGGGTTTCAAACTGCTGCAGGAAGAACACTGTGACATCTTCCAGAATCTCAGCAAGAAGCAACGCCAGACGCTCAGGAAAATGGTTATCGACATGGTAAGACTTCCTTTCGACATCCTTCACTTACCTTTCCCTTCTCAGGAGGAGAAACACCATTCTCTCTGATAAACTGAGTTTCCTGAGAGTTTCATTTTCCTTTTACCCTAGGTGTTAGCAACGGATATGTCCAAACATATGAGTCTGCTGGCAGATCTGAAGACAATGGTAGAAACAAAGAAAGTTACAAGTTCAGGTGTTCTTCTCCTGGACAACTACACAGATCGTATACAGGTATTTGATGAAAGCCTTTGATTTACCACAAAGCCAAACCAAACTAAACCAAACAACAGTTAAAAAATGAAAACAAACATCGGTCCAGTTAGTCTCATATCTGGTTATTATTACAACTTGGGCTTATTTTCAGAACAAGCTAAGGAAAATGGACATTCAAGTTTATCCTCGAATTTATGAAGAAAAACATAACCCTATTTATTGAATTGCTGAGTTCTAAAAATAAATGGCAAAATCCATTTGTAATAGGGGATACGTGACTGCTGGTCCCCAAAGCTCGTGTTTGGATATAAATCCCATTGACTTGAAGACTGTTAGGTCTGTTTTGATTATACAAACTGCCATCAGCTGGTCTATTTCCACAAGTGGAAAATATGAAGACATCTACTTTGAGTAATTCTTTGCATTTTTTCCAAACTGGGAAAGGGAAACGATGGTAGCATTTGACCTCTAATGTCCCTTCCAATTTTTACATTCAATGACTGTCAATCTGAGAAGACACACATTTTCCCTTGCAGGACTCCTGTAATGGTAAATAAGCAAGGCTGGCCAGCGTCACTGTAATACCATTTTTTGGTGCACACACCACAATTATAATGCAACTAAAATGTTCCTGGGTTTGGTACCAAATGTACTAGTACAGGAGGCATGAGATGTTCTGGTAGTATTTACACTTTTATGGGATTTTCAAAACTTGATGATTCCAGGTCCTTCGCAACATGGTACACTGTGCAGACCTGAGCAACCCCACCAAGTCCTTGGAATTGTATCGGCAGTGGACAGACCGCATCATGGAGGAATTTTTCCAGCAGGGCGACAAAGAGCGGGAGAGGGGAATGGAGATTAGCCCAATGTGCGACAAGCACACGGCTTCTGTGGAAAAATCCCAGGTATCTAATATGAAATTTTCAAAGTTTCTGTGAGCTCTGCTGATTGTAGAACTGGAGGGTTCTAGCTAATTCCTGAGGTTATAAGGAAGCAACGACCCATTTAGTTCCATTCTACTTGTGACTCATTTGCCTTCTCCATTACACTAAATTTCACAGGGTGGAGGCAAAGCCGTACTCAGAAACTCATCGAAGTTTGGTCTCTGTATTCTCAAGCAGTTTAGAGAGTTGCCTGTGACCTTAGCAAATCCAGCTGACTGAACTCAGAGCTGCTGCCTCCTCCCCATCCCTCCAGATTTCTCTTATCCCTGTCCTTATCCAGGAGCTCAACTCTTCATCCTTGCTTCCTCCGCCCTGTGTCTGTTGTCTCTCCATAATCAAGTGCACGGCCAAGGGTGAATCTCATCCCGCATACCTCTTCTACCTCACAGTCGACGCCCTTTCCCGTGTCCCCTTCCAAGGTTGCTTCTCTACCTCTGAGGACACGCTGACATCTTTGGGTTGTGTCCAAAGCTACAAATTCCCTGCGCGCCGAGGACTGGGGACAATATGCTTGAGGAAGGGGCGATGCAGAAATGCCTCAGATACTTCTAGCTGATACTGGAAAGTATCGATAGCCCTACAAAGGCTTCAGGGCCTGCTGAAATGTTATTTTTTTTTCAGGGCAACATGTAGTCCTGATTGAGAGGGTCTATAGGCTATTCTAGGTCTTTATCACAAAAGCATGAGGAGGGCTTTTTGTTAGTGTTTATCCTTTTTCCCTGCTATCTGCTACCCCCAAACTTACATATACTTAAAATATCAATGCAAAGTACCCTTGCAGTTATTATTTTAAAGATTTATTTATTTATTTATTTGACAGAGAGAGAGACAGCTAGAGAGGAAACACAAGCGGGGCGTGTGGGAGAGGGAGAAGCAGGCTTCCCGCTGAGCAGGGAGCCTGATGCGGGGCTCGATCCCAGGACCCTGGGATCATGACCTGAGCCCAAGGCAGACACTTAACTGACTGAGCCACCCAAGTGCCCTTGCAGTTATTATTTTATTGTTTTTTTTAAAGGAACCCAGTCAAATGAGTTTAAAATCTGTGAAAGTGCTCTAAAAGTCTAATATGCTATAAAAATGCATGCTAGCATTCAGTTGTCAGGGCCAATTCAAATCCCCTAAACCCTTAATTTGAACAATTAGTTAGTTAATTAATTAATCAAAATAATGCCCAGTTATTATCAACAGTGATGTTGTATATTTATATGGTGTTTTATGTGGTTTTCCACACATTTTCCCAGAACTTGTCCTGTTTGAACCCCCACACAGCTTTGTGAGATAGACACAACAGCTATTTTCCCTGTGCATCAGGTGGAGAAGCTGTCCCCTTGGCTCATTTCACCAGCTCCCAAGTGACCCAGCTGCCCTCTGCCCAGAGCTCTTCCCTCTCCATCACTGTAGCAGGTCTCCCTGTTGCCATGACATCATGGTCCATTCTGGTGTTTCCCGCAGATGGGCTCTGGCAAGCATTGTCTGAGTCATCTGGCAATAAAGCCCTTGACTAGGTGCTGTTAGGATTTGTAGAGCTCTCTCATCCCGGGGCCCAGCAAATAAGCAACTAGAGGCTACCGTTCAAAAAAGTTCTGAGCATTTAGCAGAAGCAAAGCAAATGAAGAAAGGAAATGATTGCACGGTGTTCATCTCATTCCATTTTCTCCATTTCCTTGAGCTTGTTTTTTCAGGTCCCTCGAAAACACCTTGAAAATAGTCTCTCAAATCCATTAAATACACATAAAGAAGGAAAAGGGAGTGGGTGGAAGCAAGAGAAATATCTGAATCATCTGCAGTCAAGTTCCAGTGCAGATCAGAGATGTCCCTGACTTTGGTGTGAGTTATGTTAAGACTAGGGAAGCACCAGGGAGGAGAAGATAGACGATAGATAGGTCAATAGATAGGTGATAGATAGATCGATAGATGATAGATATAAATATATAGATACAGGTAGATACAGATATAAAAGAGTCACATATGAACTTCGATGTATTAAATGATTTGCAAAAAAAAAAAAAAAAAAATGATTTGCCAAAAACCAGAATGTTGTTAAAGGAAAGGTTTCCAGGGGTGCCTGGGTGGCTCAGTTGGTTAAGCGACTGCCTTCGGCTCAGGTCATGATCTCAGGGTCCTGGGATCGAGCCCCACATCGGGCTCCCTGCTCCGCAGGAAGCCTGCTTCTCCCTCTCCCACTCCCCTTGCTTGTGTTCCCTCTCTCGCTGTCTCTCTGTCTCTGTTAATTAATTAAATAAATAAAATCTTAAAAAAAAAAAAAAGGAAAGGTTTCCAGTAGTGTGGAAAGAGAGCTGTATCATGTCCCATGGATGCATATACGTTGCTCTTGCTCATTTACCTCTGCAACCGGACCCAGCATCTCTCCAGTCCCCCAGACCAGGACAGGGGAATTCCATTCCCTCATTCAACTAGTGCCTATTCTTTTTCACAACGTGCCCCCACCCCCAGTGTTTCCTGTTTGTCCGACAATGGAGAGGTCAGCATAAGGCCACAGAGCCAGCTCATGCAGGATGCATAGCCCCTGTGTAAACCATAACAGAGCCATAAGCCTTGTATTTATTCACAGGAACACTAGCAAAGGAACTGCTTAATTGTTTTTATTTTCCCTCCTTTCTCCTGATGGAAGTGACCGTACCCTGTGGATCTAAGACAATTGCAGACATGTCCACAGAGGGGAGATTTGTTTGTTTAGGCGCTGGAAGTATATTCAGATGTTTTACCAAAGTCGTCTACAAACAAAAGCATTCCACGGAACTTGAGAAATTTCAGAGTCATCAGGGGCTGTCTCCTCTTCATTTTGGAATGGCAGCATATTTTAAATTTATCAGGGAAAGAATCTTGAGTCAGAACTCATTAGACCTGGAGCTTCCTTCTTCGGAGAATGACTCACAGAATCCAAGTAGTGACAAAGTCATTCCCAACCAGAGTTACATCCAGACTTCTTATCTGGCACACAGAAGAGGAAAAGTAGTCAGTTATAGTGAGACAAACACAGGCTTGGGAATCAGACGGAGCTGGGTCAAAGTCCCAGCTCTACCACTTACCGGCTCTGTGATCTCTGACAAGATATTTCATCTCAATGAGTCTTAGCTTCCTCCTTTGTAAAGGGTGGGTAACAATACTTACTTTGCGGACATAAGAGCAATAATGTATATATTACATCCAGGGCATGGTGTACCGTATAGTACGTGCTCAAATAGGGGAATCCATCCTTATTGATCTCTCTTAGCTTGTTGTGCCTCTTTCTTCGCCTAGAAACCAGAACAACTTGTTTGGTTTTCAAGAGCCCATCATAATAATCGACATGTAACTTATTTTTTTCCAGGTTGGTTTCATTGACTACATCGTGCATCCACTGTGGGAGACCTGGGCAGATCTGGTGCAGCCTGACGCCCAGGACATTCTGGATACGTTGGAAGATAACAGGAACTGGTACCAGAGCATGATACCCCAGAGCCCCTCCCCGCCGCCGGACGAGCAGGGCAGAGACTGTCAGGGTCTGATGGAGAAGTTCCAGTTTGAACTGACCCTTGAAGAGGAGGATTCCGAAGGCCCTGACAAAGAGGGAGAGGGTCACAATTATTTCAGCAGCACAAAGACGCTTTGTGTGATTGACCCTGACCATAGGGATTCGCTAGGAGAGACTGATAGAGACACTGGGGCAGAAGACAAGTCCCCGATTGACACATAATTGCCTTCTCCGTGTGGAGATGAACATTCCACCTTTGACAAGCATGCCAGCTGGATGGTAGGGCCAGCCCATCATGGGGGCGTAGGCCTGCACGGGACAAGGGCCATGTGGCCTCTCCAGTTACTTGAGTTGGGAGCCAGAATGCGAGACCATGAAGCAAACAGCAGTTCAGAAAATCCCACGGTTGACTTGCCTTGTTTGCAAGCTTAGTGGAGAGCTGAAGCTTTATCTGGTACTGGAGGCCAAGGTCAGATCCTGAGTAAATGGCTTGAAAATGGAAGACACAAAACTGAGAGATTTTTTTTCTGCACTAAGTTTTGGGAATCTGTCCCCCCTAGTGACTGAACTGACTGATTAATAACTTCATTTATGAATCTGCTCACCTGTCCCCTTGTCTGCCAACCTGTGTGCCTTTTTTGTAAAACATTTTCACGTCTTTAAAATGCCTGTTGAATACCTAGAGTTTAGTATCAACTTCTACACGGATAAGCGTTCAAAGTTGACATAAACTTTTTTGACTCTTTCTGGGAAAAAAAAAAAGGAAAGAAAATGGTCTTCCTTCTTTCTTGGGCAATATCTTTCACTTTACTACAGTTACTTTTGCAAATAGAAAGGATACGCTTCTAACCACATTCTACTTCCTTCCCCTATGGTCCCATCCAGCTTCACAGTTGCCCGTATAACTTATCTCTGTCTGCCTGCTTACAGCAGTATTTTTTTCTCCTCTTAGAACTTCACTTTTTGTGCTGCAAACAGAATAAAAGTGAACAAACTGAGAGGTAGGAAGGGGTAGTCATGTCATTCCCAATAACAGTCTGTGTAAAATTCAGCTCGATGAGGCAGTGCGCCATGTTGTGTCCCGTAGCCCTGAGCCCCTGGGCCCTGCACACACACCCCATCCTGTCCCCTCCCCCCCTCGTTCTCTACCCAGTGACACACCGTTTCCAATCTGATGCTGCCGTCTTTCTCTTGAACTGCCTTCTGCGCTAACACCTCCATTTCTGTTTATAACAGTATATTTATTACTTCATGTATATAATGTAATGTTTTGTAAGTTATTAATTTATATATCTAACATTGCCTGCCAATGGTGGTGTTACATTTGTGTAGAAAACTCTGCCTAAGAGTTGCGACTTTTCTTGTAACATTTTGTATGGTGTATTATATAACCTGGACATCGCTTAAGAGAGACATACGACCCCCTCCCCGGTGAGGACATCTGTGGGCTTTTATTCAGAAGGTCTGCCCTCTTCCCTGTCTGAGTTGCTCATACTGCACAACCCCTTTGTGAACCAGTTTTGGAAATAGGATTCTCACATTCGATACTAAATGGTTTATACTGAGCTTTTACTTTTGTATAGTTTGATAGGGGTAGGGGGCAAGGGGATGTAGTTTTCACCCATGTTCTATCCAAATCTGTGTCTGCGTGAGTTGGGTTATAACTGGGTTCTACTCTCATTGTGGCTTTGGTTTAAACAGCAACACTACATTTGCTCACAGACGGTTCTTCTAAGTGTTCCCAAACTACTGATTTTGAAGCAAAAGCCTCCTGCCAGCCGTTAAGCAGGAATGTCATGTTCCAATTAATTACAAAAAAAAAAACAAACAATAAAACAATGTGAATTTTATCATAAAATGTGAACTGATGTAGTAAATTATGCAAATGTGAAGCTTCTGATAACACTTGTTAGGCCTCTTATTGGTTTCCGTCTCCCATTTGTAAAATATATTCCAAGCTTTCAGTTCAGCATTGTAACTCACTAGTTAAAGAAATGGCACAAATGTGCATGACCAATGGGTTTGTATGTCTATTTACACTGCATATTTCAGGTGGACATTTTATTGTTTTCAAAAGTTTCTCACAATGTATGTTATAGTATTATTATTATTATATATTGTGCTCAGATGCATTCGTAAGAGACTTTTATATGAAGTGAATAAACAAAAGCATGATTAGATTAGACTGTAGGCCCAATTATTTTGTGGTTAGTTCTGACCTATTAAAAGCAGATATTTCTTTCTCTTCTCTCCTACCCTACCCCACAAAGAAAACCAACCACTTTGCCTGGCCAACCTCTCAACTGAAGTTTCAGAATCTGTGTCCAAAAAGTCCCCTAGCTTGGAACGTTTCACATGTTCTTAGCAGATATCCACACAGCTCAGTGATGCGGGAGGTGGTTAAAGAAAAGCAAACAAAACCACTGTAAGAATCTGGAAAGTTTAATCCACTAGATAAACCAAGGGAATCTCCAACTTGGCTGGGTCCTCCAGAAAAATGAATCATAGCATCACAGAACATTAGCTTCATGTAGTCAAATGGTCCCACTGATTCAGTTGACACATGAAGAATCTGAGGTCCAAAGAGTCATCTTCAAGCACCATTGACAGAGCACTGGTTCATGGTCTTTTCGATGATGCATGGAGTCTCCTATTGATCACATGGTTATGCTTTTCTTTCTGGAAAGAGCTTTATAAATTTCATAGGCAGAATACTTAAATGCTCTGTTGAAATTTTAAAATCACCTTTAAAAAATGTTATCCTGGGGTGCCTAGGTAGCTCAGTCGTTAAGCGTCTGCCTTCTGCTCAGGTCATGATCCCAGGGTCCTGGGATCGAGCCCCACATCGGGCTCCCTGCTCCGCGGGAAGCCTGCCTCTCCCTCTCCCATTCCCCCTGCTTGTGTTCCCTCTCTCGCTGTGTCTTTCTCTGTCAAATAAATAAATAAAATCTTAAAAAAATAAAATAAAAAATGTTATCCTAAGAAGTGTGTGTGTGTGTGTGTGTGTGTGTGTGTGTGGTGAAAGGCCACAAACAAGAATCAGCAGGTTAACGTAATATTTTAACCACAGGGAAATGTTTGTGAACTAGTAAGTGGGTCTGCTCTAGAAGAATTCCACTCAAGAAACTAAAATTACTGAATTTCTTTACAAAGACAAGATGAGCCAACATTGCAGAACCAGTCTGCCTGCCGGTTGTAGAGCTGATGTTTACGGCACTTAGCTACCATCCCTGATTTCTGATTCCATCCCCATCCCTGAGCTCTTACAGATTAAGTGACAAAGTGAATTGGTTAGCATAGTCACAGGTGTGACTTTTATAAAGTCTACAGCTATAAATATTTATAAATATGTGCAGGTATGTTTTCTACAGGGAAATGTTTTTTAATCCTTGCTGCAAATAAGAATCACCTGAAGAATAAATTTTTTTTTAAATATTAATGTTTGGGTCCCACCCACAATCCTAGATTCTGTTTGAATTCCCAAGAGCCCTGGGGACCAGATTTTTAAAATTTTCCCCAGGTGCAATTTGAGTGGAGAGCTATCGCTCCTGAAGAGAGAGTCATGCTTGGAGCTAAGGCTTTTGTCAGTCCGTTCAGCCTGCTATAATAAAGCACCACAGACTGGGCAGCTTAAAAACAACAGGAATTTATTTCTCACAATTCCGGAGGCTGGGAAGTCTAAAATTAAGGTACCAGCATAGTCACGTTCTGGTGAGGGCCCACTTCCTGGATCATAACTGGTAGAAATAGACTCCTCACTTGGTGGAAAGGGCTAGAGATCTCTCTGGACCCTTTTATTATAAGGCAGTAATCCCATTCATGAAGCCCCCACCCTCATGACTTAAACACTTCCCAAAGGCCTCTCTTCCTATTACCATTATCTTTGGGAGTTAGAATTTCAACAGATGAATTTGGGAAGGGACACAAACATTCAGGCCACAGCAAATTTCTTTCACTATGACTGTCTTCAGATATTGTCCACCCACCATGGCCAGGTGCTGGTTCAGGTACAGAGATGAGACCGGGCATCAGAGATGAGTAAGACAGAGCTCTATAGTCCAGGAGCTTGCAGTCTGCTGTGTTGCTCATCATCTGCCCTGCAGACCACAAAATCATAATTTTGTTCTCAGGAAAACCACAATGAAGATAAATCTAAAAGAAAGTTAATTATCTGGTTCTATAACATAGGTCATAAGTGTAACCATTCTCGTATCTATGATGGCATATCAGTGTTCCTAGTGGCAGGGAACTACTGCAGAAGCAGAAATTACTATGGCATCTCTGCCAAGGCTGAGTGTGATAGCTTAGTACTTAACAAAACGTGTAGGAGCCTAAGGCTGACTTACAGAGTCAGGAACTGTCAGAGTTCCAGAAGATGGCCTTCCCTTGACCTTTTCCCACAGGCTTATTTTGACATGAGTTGGAAGTCTGGGAAGCTCTTGTCCACTGAACAAAGCCTAATGGGGTTCAGGTGAAGGAGGGTGGTTTATTGCATGGATTCTGGAGCCAAGTGGCCTGGGTTTAAATCCTCTCTCCTCCATTTACTAACCATACGACTTTAGACAATTCACCTACTCTTTGGGCTTCAGCAAAATGGGGATTATTAATTTGTCAGGTGGAGGTAATAATCCCAGGCCTTTTCCACCATTCCATTGCTACTTCTCCGAGCCCGAGCCTGTGTCTTAGTGATTGATTAAATCAACGATCATGAGCTTTAAAACCTGTAAAACCCAGGTGGGGCAGGAAAGCTAGCAAATTCCCTTTATAAACCCACATTGTATGCATCCTGTACCCTTTGTGAAGAATTCTCCAAGCTGGTTCTCTCCCACATTCCTCAAGATTTGGATCAGGTGTCCTCCTACAGGAAGTTTCCCTGATCCCCAAGGTTGGGATAAAGACTCTTACTTGAGTTCCTAGAACATCCTGTGCTTTACCTGTGTAATTAGCTGTGTAACCTTGGGCAAGTCACTTAACTCTCCTGTGCCTCAGCTTTATCATCTGTAGAATAAAGATAATTATAGTAATACCAAGATTATAGCAGGTTATGCAAGAATTACATGAGTTGATATACATAAAGTTCTGAGAAATATTATAATTATTAACACCTGCTATATGTTGAAGTTGGGTTTATGTCTTTTCCAAAAGACTGTAAGTCACTGAAGTCAGAAGCTGGATCTTATTCCCTGTTGAATCTCCAATGCCCAATCCAATATCTAGAACAAATACACATTTGTCAAACTGAACTGAATCAAGTGGTTTTATGCAAGGGTAAAATGCAACCCCATGCCTAAAGCCTTTTAAACCAAAAAAAAAGGTGTTGGAAGGGGCACCTGGGTGGCTGAGTCAGTTAAGTGTCTGACTCTTGATTTCAGCTCAGGTCATGATCTCAGGATCATGAGATTGAGCCCTGCATCTGGCTCTGTGTCCAGCTGGGAGTCTGTTTGAGATTCTCTCTCTCTTAAATTAATTAACTAATTAATTAATTTAAAAAAATGTATTGGTTTCTGAGTCCTGGAATAAGGAAACAATGTAATTTTTTTTTTAAAGATTTTATTTATTTATTCATGAGAGACAGAGAGAGAGAGAGAGGCAGAGGGAGAAGCAGGCTCCCAAGGAGCAGGGAGCCCGATGCGGGACTCGATCCCAGGACCCTGGGATCATGACCCGAGCCGAAGGCAGACGCTTAACGACTGAGCCACCCAGGCGTCCCGGAAACCATGTAATTTATGTAATCTAAATGTAATTTTAGAACCAAAGATTTATGTAATCTAAATGTAATTTTAGAACCAAAGATCCCTCAGAGATCATCTGGTCTACCCCTTTACTTTTATAAATAAAGGAACTGAGGCTCAGACATGGCCAGTGACCTGCCTGAGATCACACAGTGTATTAATGTTGTAGAGCCGCCATAAACTAGTACCGCAAACCGGGTTGGGAAGGGTGAGGGAGTTGGGGGGGGGTTAAACAGTGGAAATTTACTATCTCACAGTCCTGGAGGCTAGAAGTGCAAGGTTATGGTGGGGTCAGGGACAGTTCCTTCTGAGGGCTATGAGAATCTGTTCATGCCTCTCCCCTAACTTCTGATAATTTGGGGCAACCTTTGACATTCTTGGCTTGTAGATGCAGCACCCTAATCTCTTCCTTCATGTTTATGCAGCGTTCTCTGTGTTTGTATGCCTGCATCCAAATTTCCCCTTTCTATAAGGACACCAGTCATATTGGGTTAAGGGCCCACCCTACTCCAGTATGACCTCATTTTAACTAATTACATCTAATTAACTAATTGCATCTATTTCCAAATAAAGTCACATTCTGAGGTACTGGGGGTTAGGACTTCAACATATAAATCTGAGGGAGGATATAATTCAACCCATAATACACAGTTACTCACCAGAAGAGTTCCCAATTCCTTACTCAGGTGTCTTTTGTCAATATCATGGAGTTTGGGGGCCTTAGACACCCATTCAACTTCTCTGCACCTCAAACTTCTCTCTAAAATAGAGGAAGAGCTTATATGTCTTAACAGGTGCTACCCAGTTATAAAAAGTTTAATGCTTTATACCAAGGCATTTTTGTTTTCTTAAGGTCTTTCTGAGTTCTTCAAACATATTAATTATTTAATTATTAATTATTTCCTTGGTGTAACTAGGTGCCACATGGAGAAGAGAAAGAAGCTTAGGGTAGTAGGAAAAACATAGCCCAAGGGTTAAGAGCTTAGGCTCTGAAGGTGAACAGACCCCAGTTCAAATCCCTGCTCTTCCACTTCCCAGCTGTGTAATGTGGGGCAAACAGTTAGCCTCTTCAAGCCACAGTTCCCTCCTCATTAAAATGAGGAACATAATAGTGACCTTTTGATGAGGTTGCTATGAAGACTAGTGGACAATGCATAAAAAGTGCCTCACTGTCAGCCATTATATATGGATATCAGCTAAGACTTCATTCCTTCCACAAATATTTATAGAACACCAATTATGTGCCAGGCACAGTATAATGAGCAAAACACACAAAGTCCCTGCCCTTATGAAATTTGAATTTTTAGTGGGAGAGAAAGACCCCAAGGAAACAAGAAGATAAATACTACATTATTGGGTAGTGTGATATGTGCTACGGGGTTGGCAAGTGACAGCAGTTTAAGAGCAATGGCTCTGGAGTTCCACAGCCCAGGTTAGAGTCCCAGCCTCACTCTTTGCTAATGGTGCAGACCCGGGTACAGCAAACACAAAGTGTGCCTGTCAACTTCAAAGAGCAGAAGGAACGCCAGGTAAGGCAGAGGAGTGGACAATGGAGTTGGTGGCCAGGTCACAGAGAATTGTAAGGCTTTTGTAAGGACTTTGCCAAGTCATTGGATGGCTTTGAGCACAAGATTGACATGATCAGACCTGCATTTCTTAAAGATTACTCTGTGAGGAGAATAAACTATACTGAGGCAAACACAGAATCAGAGAAACCAGTTAGGAGGTTGCTGCTGTCATCCTCTGAAGTGACAGGAACTCGACAAGATTAGCAGTGGAAGAGGTAGTTGAGAGTTGGAAGATTTGAGATATATTTTCAAGGCGGGCCAACAGGACTTGCTGATGGATTTGAAAATGGAAGCACAGGAAAAGGAGTGAGAAAGATCCCAAGAGTGTGGCCTGGGCAGCCCGTTGAATGGTAGGAATGTTTCCTCTGATGGGGGGCATTTGGAGGGGAAAAGATTTTGGTGGGTTGGAGGTGCTTTTTGGTCATCCAAGTGGAGATATTGTGGAGGCAATTAGGTATATGAGTCTGAAGTTCAGGGCAGAGGTCATGAAAGTCCTAAACTTATCAGTGAGTAGGCTCCCTATCTAATTGTCCATGTGGACTAAATCTGTTTTATCCCAAATCACCCCTGACCCAAAATGTGGCCTCTTCAGGAGGTTCTTCAAGAGATCTGCCCACACCAAGCATTTTGTAATTTTATAGAATTTTACAGAAGCAGCAGTTGGGTCTGGGGAGGTCGCTGTCAACAACACGCTGCTCTCTGGACTGCACAGTTGCCCCTTTCCTTCTTCTCCCTTCACTCTGTCCTCAGACCCACTGAACCACCCTCTCAGGAGCAAAACCAGTTATTTTTCCTGGCAGTTGCACCACACTTAGCATTCATCTTTTGTTGATGGGGTATGATTTGGGGAACTCTCCCTTCAAAACACAGAGCTTCTTGATATGTTTTTTATGCAATTATATACATTGCTCTCCCAAGAGAAATTCAGATATAAGAACCTTTCTCCATCTTACTCTCTCTTCCCCCAGTAAAAATGGGAGGTCTCACTCACAAACTTTCGGAGAGCTAAGTGAGGAGAAAGCAAAGCTCAAGGGTTTCCTTATGGCTCCCATGCCTTCCCTACCTCATGGTTCAACCCTGCCCATGTCCTTTGCCAGATTTGCACTGATGCTTAACTCTGCTCAGTGGTTAGGACTTGGGCTCTTGGGTAATGATCTTATCTCCTGTTCTTTTTGCCTTCCCCTCAAATTTCACCCCATCACTTCAAGGGCATGAACTCCTCTCCATGTCTTTGATAGAACAATTCTACCAGGCCCTTTTGGTGCTTGAGAATCCTCTTTGCATCTCCTGCTTTACCCAACGCAGCTCTCACATCTCTCTGTAGCTCGGTGTCCCAAGTGCAGGCTCTGGAGTGAGCGTGGGTGGAGACACACAAATAAAAACAAATAAAAAGTGGTTTGTTACAACACAGGGGGAAAGAACAAAAGTGGCCATTCTGGATGCTTTGAGATACAGTATGTCATGTCCAGTATAGCTATTTTCAATACTAATTTTGTTTGTATTCTATTTTTGTCTTTTTCATCAACTTCTAGCCTAACTTTCAAGTAAGATGTGTCTCCATGTTCTCTAGCTTCCTACATGGAAATCTCAAGAAGAGCCTGGCCAGAGTGCCCGAAACCAAGCGACTATAACCTCTGTGAGGGCAGGGAGCAGGTCTGGTGCTGTGCTTTGTTCTCTGTTTCCAGAATGCCTAGCACCATGCCTGGCACAGAGTTGATGCTCAAACATTTGTTGAATAAACATGGATGTTGATTACAGGAAGACCCAGTTAATAGGAAGATGAAAAGAATGTACATTCCAGGCAAGTTGACTCTTAGTTTCTCTCACTGGATTGCAATGATCTGTTTCCAAATCTGTCTCCCTACTCAACACTGAGCCCCTCCAAGCTAGGACAATGTTTTTCATTTTGTTTCTTTTTTAATCTTTGTGTTCCTCACCACCAACGACACTATGCTGGCCCTAAGTGAAAGGAGTGGCCAGTGATGTTTGTTGAGGGAATGACTGAAGAAACAAGGAAGAAAACCACGTTATTGAAATTATTTGTGAACTATATCCATCCACTTGATTTTCCTGGGGAAGGAATAGAGTATGCTGGGGGAGGCAAGGTTTGATAAATCCATGTTACAGGCCTTGTTCTGCCCCTTCCCAGTTGCGGGCATTTGGTCATCGCTTAAATTTTCTGAGCCTAAATTTTCTCATAATTAAATGGAATGAGCAATAGACAACTAAAGATGGGATCAGATAAAGCGTTACATATGGTAGGTACTCTATAGTCTGGATGTATATTCTTATGGATGAAAGGATAAATGAACATTAAAATACTTTTTTAAAAAATCACCTCTGTCAGGGCGCTTGGGTGGCTCAGTTGGTTAAGTGTCTGCCTTCAGCTCAGGTCATGATCCCAGTGTCCTGGGATCCAGCCCCACATCGGGCTCCCTGCTCAGCGAGGAGTCTGCTTCTCCCTCTGTCTCTGTCTGCCACTCCCCCTGCTTGTGCTCTCTCTCTCTGTCAAATAAATAAATGAAATCTTTACAAAAAAATCACCTCTGTCTTTGAAAAGCGTAATGTAGCAATATCTTTTGATTAATTTAGGGTTCTGTAAATTTTGCTCTAGTTAATCTAGATTTTTCTACACATACCTCAAGATTCCAGGGAGATAAATGCTCACATTCCACTCCATCAATATGGGGCCATGCTGACACCGATGAGCTCAAGGAAACAGAAGGAAACATGTAGATCATATTAGCCTACACTGCTCCAATGCAGCAAATCCCTCAAAAATATGCCTGACTGAAAGCTTCTACTAATAGAGAACTCAGCAAAATTCTTTTGAGATATTGTAAAACAATATTCTTTTTGAGATGGAATCCAACTGTGCTCTTCTAGAGCATTCTCTCTGGTTTACTTTTTTTCTTCTGTAGCCAAATAATGTATATAATTCCTCTTCTAATTTCTTGTTCCAGTTTAAGATAGGAGCCAAACTTTCAGAGTTTGTGACTATGTGACCCCGGGAAGCTTGATATAACCACTCTGTGTCTCAGTTTCTTTATCTGTAAAACAGAAGTGATAATAACAAAAGCTATGTCAAAATTATTTTGAGGATTAAATGAATTATGGCTGAAAACTTCTAGATTAGCGTCTGGCCTCCAGTACACATTAGCAGATGTTAACTATATATAGCTAGAGGTAACATGCTTGCTACATTGTAGTTTCTTCAACCATATTTCATTTGACTTAAATTTGTCATTCTGGTCAAATTATCCTGGACTTGCTCACATTAACAGTGCTTTCTTAGGATATCCTGAGTGTCCCAGAAGCAAGCACCGTATTTCAGTCATGGTAGAGCACAATATGACTCTTGCCCTTCTTTGTTCTGAGCACTGTTTCATAGCCCAAGATTTTATTCATTTGGGGAGAAGTCAGTGACGCACCCTGATGATTCATAAGGTGCTTGCAGGCAAACAAACCCTTCGCACCTTTTCACACGAACCACTGTGAAACCACATCTCCTCCATTCTGCACTCACGGCATTGGGTTTCTTCAACTAAGTGTAGCATTTACACTTTACTGATACATTTCATCTGAAAAACCAGTGGAGTATAGGGAAGAGCATTTTCAGTTGGGGTGTCAGACTGACCTGTGTGTAAATACCAGCTGCAGCACCACTTTTAAGACCTTTACAGAAAGCACTTCGTTTGATTTTCAGTTTTCTTTTCTGTAAAATGGAGGAATAAAATCCATATCAAATGATTATTAAGAAAGACTAAGTGACATAATTTATGCAAAGTGTCTAGCACATTCAGGCATGCAATGAAAGGCTAGTAAATCAATGCATATGTATGGGAAAAATCTTTATATTTTTCATTTTAATTCTAAAATATACATTGTTTTTAGCCTAAAAATAATTTTAAATTATGATTCCAATAATTCATTAGCTTTGACCCACCCCCTAGGATCTGTTACCTAAATCTTTGATTATCATGTATTCTATATTTTCATTTACATTGTTAGTAAAATGTTAACCAGGACAAGACAAGGAATGGAAATGTATTAAGTCACCAGCAGCCTTCCAGATCAGCATCAGTCCATTAGTCAGTGTTCCATGGGCAATGGCAGTGAGTCCACTACAAATTCACTTGTGTGCCCCAACTATAAATTCACCTATGTGCACCAACATATCAGGAAAAACATGATCAAAAGCTTTTGTGAAATTGAGACATATCATGTCTAAAGCACTTGCCTACTTGGTACAATCTACTAACTCTAACTGAGAAAAGAGACCATTATAGCATGACTCGATCTTAGAAAACTCCTCTGCCAAATGACCTACAAACCATATCTTAATAATCTGTTTTAGAATTTCTCAGACAATTGATGTCATGCTTGACAATCTGTACTAGATTCTATCTTTCTTTCTAATGGTTGGAATAATATTTGTCTATCACACACACCCAGATTTATGACATATTTTTTGTTCTCTCTGATTTCTCAAAGATCAGCAATTATGAATAAAAAACACATTGGTAAGTCGTTTCAATACACTGGTAAATAATATGCCTAGAAACACGAAACCACTTAAAGAATAGAGATGCTCTCCTAACACCTCTTTGCTTCATTTGGCAAGTCTAGCAGAAGAGCATGGTACTTGTGTATACTTGGTTAAGGGCCTATCTCCTTCTAGCTGAAGAAAACTGCCCTTTTCCACCAAATATACAATTTCAGAAAGGATGTCAATAGAGCAGTGAAGGAGGACAGGGGACCCTATCTACTATTTCAAATAATGGTTCTTTAGCACCTACCATTGTTTAATTCAGTAAACATGTATTGAGTCCCTAATATTTTGCAGACACTCTTCTAAGACATAGTTCTTGCTCCTTATGTACTGGAGGATATAGGAAAACAGATATGCAGATAAAATATTCAAGCATTGTAAGAAATGCTAAAATAAAGATATGCATAAAGAACACAAAGGCCAGAGCACATCACTCTCCTTTTGGAGGGGAATAACAGACGCACTTCTCTTAGGAAGACCAGGTTGAGTATTCAAGTTTGAGTCTTCAAGGATATAAGAGAGTCAACAGACCAAAAGGATCAGGAGAAGAAGGGCAGGAAGGGCTGTATTCCAGGAGGAAGGAAGAACACGTGAAAAGAACACATAGAGCTATGAAAGGGTATTGTTGAGGCCAATCCGTATGTTCATGTATTCCACAAGCATTGATTGAGTACATACTGTGAGCCAGGTACTCTCCTAGACATTGGGGATACAGAGATATGCCAACAGAGAAAAGCTCTACTCTCATTGAATTAAGTTGCAGTTAGAGACAGATATGAATTAAAGTTTTAAAAAGTGAATGTGTTATTCGGTACTGATAGAATTTCTCCAAAGGATGGAAATATAGTTACATGAGAATAATTCGAAGAAATCACCTCAGACAATTTATAAGGAAAGAGAGAAGGCAGCATTTTATGACTATAAAAACAATGTTTGCCAAAGTCCTGTAGCAGGAAGGAGCAAAGCACCTAGGAGGGACTGAGAGAGGGCCAGTTTGACTGGAGATTATGGGATAATAAGAAATGAGCCTGGTGAGGCAGGGACAGGCTATAACTCACAGGGAATTTTAAGAATTTTGCTCTTACTTATACAATGAGAACCCCCCAAACATTTTAAGCAGGGAAGTGATAAGATCACACTTGAATTTTAGAGAGGTCATTCTAATTATGGTGTGGAGGGCAGATCCTGAGAGGATGATAAAAATTGTGGAAGACAAGTTAGCATGTGATTGCAATAGTCCAGCCAAAATGATATGAACTAAGGTGGGACCGTGAAGATGGAGAGAAATGCATGGATGTGGAATTATTTAGGTGTTACCTTTACAGATCTTGGTGATGGATGATTTAGAGAAGAAAAAAGGAAAAAAAATACTAAAGAATAAATCCCAAGTTTTTGGCTCGCACAAGTGGAAAGTGGTGAAGTCAGTTTCTGAGGGAAAAAAAAGGAATACCAGGGAGCTACTAGTTGGGGAAGCGGGAGGGAGCATGATTCCAGTTTTGGATATGTTGATTTTTAGATGTCTTTGTGACATCCAAGCAGATGTGAAAGAGACAACTGAATATGATAGTCCGGAATGCAAAGAAGCCTGGGCTGGGAGGTATCCATAGATCATACACATGGTACTTAACGCCATGGGAGCTAGTCTAGCTATTTAGTGAGAAAAGAGGGTTGGGGGTAGGATTAACCCTTGAGGATCTCTGTTATTTAATGAGAGAATATAAAAAGGTTGGGCCTATAAAGGAGATTAAGAAAGCCAAAGTGAAGGAACTAGGAGTGTGCCAAGAGAATCTGGTGTCTAAGAAGGCTAAAGGAAGAAAATATTTTAAGAAAGAAGTATTCTATAATAAATCCTGTTGAGAGATGAAGTAAAATTAAAAAGAAAAAACACTTTAGTTAGAAATATGGATATTACTGGTGAACTTAGATCATGTCCAGTAAAATGATGGCCCAATAGCCAGTTTTCAGTGAATAAAGGGTAAGGGGAGGTGAAAAATGGAGGCAGTAAGAACAGACGAGAAACTCAGTTATGAAGAGGAAGGTTGAGAGAGACTGAGGGAAGAAAGACTGTGGGATCACTGATAATGTCTGCCTGGGAAGGCAGAAGTGGTGTGGTGCAAAGCACTGGTAGAATTCTTCTTAGAAGAAAGGTCGCTTTCTCCAATATACCAGAAAAGGAGGGGAACGGGTTTAAGTGGATTTGGTAGAGGGAAGTTCAAAGAATTCCTTCTGATATCTTTGATTTTCTTTTAACCAAAGAACATTGGCCCTTTCTCACTCACCATTTCTTTTAACTAGGAAGAACATTTGCTTAAAATCAAGTGAAAACACTTTCAGAGGTTGCTAAAGAAATTCAACTATCCAACTGTTACAGGAAAATAAGAGTGCTAAGCCTGAAGAAGTGATAGCTCTACTTGGAGAAGGGAAATGGTAGCAATCTTTGAATATGGAAGTAATTTTTACATAAAAAGAAAATTTGTTTGTTCCTAATTACACTAAGGGTGGGACCCAGGCCGATGGAAGATATAGGAAGATTTGTTTGGACTCAGCATTTACACAAACTAGATTTTTTAACTGTTCTTATCGTGCAAAGAAGAAACGATCTGATTAAAGATGTGGTGAATCCTCAGATACTAGAGTTTGTTTAAAAATTTTACTTGTTGGGCTGATGTAAAGGGGGAAATTCAAGCATGAGATGGGAGGCTGGATGTTGGGAGTTCTATTTGACTGTTTTTTCTCCCCTTTACAGCTTGAAGGCCATTTGTTCTCCCTCTCTTCATCTTGAACCTTATTCTCCCTGAAAAGATAGAAAGACGGAAAGATAGGAAAGAAAGAGATGATAGGAAGTGAACATTATGGGTAGAGTTTTCCTGTGAATTTTTACTTCTACACTATTGGCTATAAGACTTTCCTGTCCTTCCTTGATGTTTTCTTTTTTTTGCTTGTGTGTGTGTGTGTGTGTGTGTGTGTGTGTGTGTTTTGACTTGATTTCCATCAGAGTTGTGAATACAGCCTCTATTGTCCTCAGCAGTTTTTCACCTACCTTATTTTTATTGTTTTCTTACTAAGTATACACTCACATTCATCAAGTGGCCTTCCCGCCTCTTTTGTTAATGGTCCCAAACTTTTGTATTCCCTCTGGGAAGCCCTTCCTCTTCGTACCATTTTTATACCTATTATTTTACTACCTGAGCTTTTCAGAGCACATCTTTGTGCAGTCACATGAGTTTTTCTCATTTCCTTCCTAGGATCCAGGAGTAATGGTCATTTGTGTAGCACTTTATAGATGTTATAGCAGCCATTTGTAGTCATCACTGCAATTGATTATCAAAGGACTCCTCGAGATGCAAGTTCTGTGCCACCAGCCCCAACAGCAACCCTACTGCTCGTCATCACCATCATAATCATCTCCAACTCTGGTTTAAAGATAGGGGTCCAGAGAAGACTAAGAAAGTGCTTCAAGTCATTGCACTGCACAGTCTAAAAGCAGAGACTCAAACTGAGATCTGCACAATCCTAAAATGCAGGCTCTTTTTATATATAAAGCTGCTTCCCCAGGGCTTGTTTCCTCAGCTATTGTAAATTTGGAGTTGGCATAATCACTTTCTCCAAAATCACCTGTTACCTCCTCAACATGCTCTTCCTCTTTGGTGGTAATTATGTGGAATTGCAGTTCCTTTAGTCACTTCCCCAATTATAAAGACTGCTTATGAATTATTGACTAAACTTTCTGAGACCCTCCTTTACCAAATTCTCATGAAGTCTAATGTTTCTTAGGTAGTCTGAACCATCTCATCTGAGTCAAGTTATTCTTCCCCTTTTGAGCTCTCTGTGTCTAAATTGTCCTCAGGGGCATATAAATACCCACTTTGACGGTGCATCTAACCTTTCAGTCTGTTGGTCAGTCAATCAAAGACTACGGAGTGCTTGACATATGCCAAGCACTGTCTAGGCTCTTAATATAGATTAGTAAAAAAGAAATATATAATCCATATAGAGAGAAATTAATCAAATAATTGCAAAAATAAGTGTAGGTTAAGTATTTGTTCTTTTTTGCCCTTTGTTAGGACTTTCATTTTTCCCTTTGTTAGATTTCTTGCAGTTCATATGACAAACCTACTCTATAAACTTACACCTTTACCATACTACAACTTTTCCACAATGTACCTTGCTCTCTTAGAAGCCATGTAATGCATTTCAGAGGCACATAGAACTCAGAGCAAGAAGGGAACTTTGAAATTGGCCAGTCTAGCACTTCTCAAACTTTAACGTACATACAAACCAACTGGGGATCTTATTAAAATGTAGATTCTGGGGCGCCTGGGTGGCTCAGTTGGTTAGGCGACTGCCTTCGGCTCAGGTCATGATCCTGGAGTCCCTGGATCGAGTCCCGCATCGGGCTCCCTGCTCGGCAGGGAGTCTGCTTCTCCCTCTGACCCTCCCCCCTCTCATGTGCTTGCTCTCTCTCATTCTCTCTCTCTCAAATT